>NC_045704.1:20779463-20857152 GCF_009834535.1 Camelus ferus | reverse complement strand
CCATACTGAATAGGGTTTAATTCATTCCTTGATGATTCTAGATATTATAGTGCTTGACAGTATCATCATGGGTGGCTATGGTTTTGTATGCTATTGTAAACTATCAGATTATATTAACTTAATATTTGTTTAGATTCTAGGAAGAAGGGGAAGATTTTGTTTATATACAATAGAATAATAAACTATTAACAGTCTATCACAGATGATTACTTTTGGATTACTAAGTTCTAAATTACAAAAGCCATCATTCCTGTACCAAAAGTGTCATTAACATGTTTGTTTGCTCTATAAGGACATGTCAAATGCATGAACAAACAGCTGAATGGATAATGAATGCCCACTCATTAATTTCTTTAACAAAAGCAAATCTTTATTGAAAGTTGATTTCCAGTATTGCCTAGGTCTAAAGTCTTTTTATTTTTAAAAAATAGGTGTTAAGATTCAGAAATTATTATTACTATTATTTTAACTTTTTTGAGTCATAGTCATTTTACAACGTTGTGTCAAATTCCAGTGTAGAGCACAATTTTCAGTTATACATGAACTACATATATTCATTGACACAATTTTTTTTTTTTGGTGTGAGCTACCATAAGTTCTTATATATATTTCCCTGTGCTGTACAGTATAATCTTGGTTATCTATTCTACATTTTGAAATCCCAGTCTGTCCCTTCCCACCCCCAGCCCCCTAGGCAACCAACAAGTTTATATTCTATGTCTATAAGTCTGTTTCTGTTTTGAATTTTTGTTTTGTTTTGTTTTATTTTTAGATTCCACATATGAGTGATCTCATATGGTATTTTTCTTTCTCTTTCTGGCTTACTTCACTTAGAATCACATTCTCCAGGAACATCCATGTTGCTGCTATGGTGTATGTTGTTGGTTTTTTAGGGCTGAATAGTATTCTATTGTTATAAATATACCACTTCTTCTTTATTCAGTCATCTGTTGGACATTTAGGCTGTTTCCATGCCTTGGCTATTGTAAATAGTGCTGCTAGAACATTGGGGTGCAGGTGTCATTTGAAGTAGGGTTCCTCTGGATATATGCCCCAGAAATTATTATTTATAACTATACCTAGACATAGAATAATAATAGAGATTCATTTACTATATTAGTTAAAAATACTTAAAATAAATATTACTTTCTTAGCATATTGTGAAATGCACGTATTGAAGCCAGATTGCCTGGGTTGGAATTCTGGGCAGCACAGGGCTTTGGCAAGTGACTTAGCCTTTCTGTGCCTAATTTTCTTCCTGGGTAAAGTACTAATTTATTACCTATTTCCCAGGATTGTTGAGAGGATTAAAATGTCTTTAAGACATGTAAAGTGCTGATAATAATGCATAGCATTTGCGTACTAAGTCCTCGAGAAAGCTAATTCCATGATTATTAGAAAAGGGTTTCTTTCATATTAGGACTTAAGTAATACTTTCCAAATAGGTTTTAGTGCCTTAAATACCAGTTTTTATTGAAAATGACAACAACAGGAAAATCCTGGTATATTTTTTCCTATCAAATAATGCAAGTAACCTTATGTTCTTCCTTTTCTTTGTTTGTCCACTTGATCTAAATTTAATACATTGTTAATAATATAATTGATATACTTTCTTTGTCCTTTAATGTTATGGTTTCCATTTTTGTTTAATCCCTTGTATTGAAAATTAATTATCAATGCAAAGATTTTATATAAAAATAATAGGTTTACATATTTCTTGTATTTTCAATATTTAGTATTTGGCTGAAATGAATTGCTTTTTTTTTTTTTTTAGGGTTCAAAAAAACATCTGCTAAAAAGGCAAGGTATAGAAAAATTTAATTATAAAAATATTATCCTTTAGTAAAACAATTTATAAAACATAGAGTGGAAAAACAGAAAATCCTCCTTTGTTGTAGAGACATTTACTTAAAAATAATTTGGAAACACTATTGATAAAATTAGCCTTTTGACAAAAATCAGTTCTTTCAAAAGTGTCTGTGTTTTGCTCTCATAAAAAGATGGATATTTATCACCTCAGTACACTGAGCATATTTTATAACTTTCTTGGAGACACTGTGAAATAGCATTATTTATTTGTAGGTCAAAGAGCAGGTGAATTCTGTGGGTGACCTCGATGACTTAACTCTGTCACCGGAAACAGCTTCCGAGGACTGCGAGTCGCCTTACCCTAATTATAAGAACACCCTGAGGCTAATCGAACGACTTAGCCTGGAGAGTAAAGGTAGGGCCCCTGTATGACTACAAAGCCTTTTGAAGTATCTCGCGGTAACGTGTGCACACCTAGTGCTGCCCCAGGGAGCGCGGGTACGTAACAGTCCGCTGCGTCTCAGAAACCTGCTTTGTGTTAAAGCAGAATCAGACGTGTTGTGCGCTGCCAGCCAGGGGCTGTGACCGTCCCACTCCCTGTGCTGTCTGTTGACTCTGCCGCTCCTATGCCTTCACCCAAGGTCAGGTTATCACTACTTCCCTCCTAGAACACTGAAATCACCTCAGGATTTTTTCTCCACCGTTCCACCTCCTGGAACCTTGGTCTACACCGCAACCGTGATTACTAGATAGTTTTTAAAATTCGGATTTTTGTTACCCCCTTGCTTAAAATCCAGCTACTGCTTCTCACATCTCCATGGTTAAAGGCCACAGTCCTCTGGATTCATCTTGTTTCATTTTATTACCCTTCTTTCCATATGAATTTTAAAATCAGCTTGTCAATGTGCAAAAAAAAAAAAAAAGTCTGCTAGTGTCCTAGAAAGATGTAGATTATGTTGAATCTGTAGATTAATTTGGGGAGAATTGACTTCTTAACAATATGGAATTTGTAACCCTGAACAAATTTATTTCTCCACTTATATAGGTCTTCCTTGTTTGTCAGTAATATTTTAGAGTTTTTAGTGTCTGGGTCTTTCCGTCTTTCATGAGATTACCTGTATTTCTTCTTTTTCAGTGCGGTTGTAAATAGTATATTTGTATTTGTTTGTTTGTTTTAAAATAATATAATTTAAATTTTAGTTTCTGATGATAGAAATACAGTTGATTTCTGTATACTGACTCTGTGCCCTCCAACCTGGCTGAGCCCATTGATTAGTTCTAGTAGCCTTTTTATGGATTGTCTCAGATTTTCTATGTAACCAAAGGTGGTCAAGATTTTTCTTCTTTAAACTACTGTCTTACTAAAGATAGTCCATATTTAAGACATGCAGACAATAAATACGTTCTCTGTCACAGCTAATCAGCTCTGTCACTGTTATGACAAGAGTAGCCATAGACAATACAGAAGTTAATGGATGTGGCTGTATTTCAGTAAAACTTTATTTACCAAAGCAAGCAACCCAGCCCACAGGTTGGAGTTAGCTGACTCCACCATGTAATCATATTCCCCGCTGATTAGCAGACAGTTTTACCTCTTCATTTCCCATCCAGATGTCTTTTGGTTCTTTATTTCGCCTGATTGCACTGGCTCCAGTACAGTGCTGAATAGAAGGAGTAAGAGAAGCCATTCCTGTCCAGTTCCCCTCCTTCTGGGAAAAGCGTTCCGTTTTTCACCATTGCGCATGGTGTCAGCTGTAGAGCTGGCACAGATCTTTGTCATAGTGAAGACGTTCCCTTAGTTCCCAGTTGCTGGAAGTTTTTATCAGCAATAGATGTTAAGGTTTGGGAAGTGCCTCTTTTATCCACTGACATGATCATATGATGTTTCTTTGTTAGTCTGTTAATATGATGAATAACATTAATTGATTTTTACGTGTTAATACAGCCCTGCATTCTTGGGATACACCTCACTTGGCCATGATGAATGATCCTGTATTGTTGGATTTGATTTGTTAATGTTTTTTAGAAATTTTACCTCCATTTTCATGACATTAGTTTTCTTTCTTGTAATACCTTTGTCTGGTTTTGGATTCAGGTTAATGCTAGTTTGTAGAATGAGGACATATTTCTTCCTCTTCATTTTTTGAGGAGAATTTCTGTAGAATTGGTATTAAATTTTCCTAAAATATTGGGTAGAATTCACCAGTGTAACCATTGGGACTGGAATTTTCTTTGTGGTAAGGTCTTAAATAGGACTTTCATTTTGGTTTTTAAGATATAGGGCTTTTTAGCTTATGTGTTCTTTCTTAATTGAGCTTTTGTAATTTCTCTGTTTCGAGGAATTTACCCACTTCATCTGAATTGTCAAATTTATTTACATAATGTTCACAATATTACTTTGTCATTCTTTTAATGTCTGCAGAGCTTAGAAGAATGTCTTCCACAGAATAGATGCTCAGTACCATCTGTTCAATGTATGGATGAGTGAATGCGAAATGCACAGTCCTTTATACACAAAAAATTACTCATTCATCTTATTTCTATTTGTGTTTTCTTCCTAATGCAGATTATGCTACCTTATTGAAAATTCAGAATGCAGTTCATTCATTCAGAAGCTTAATAGAATGTAAAGAATCTGACTGTGAACTACTTAGAGGAAAAGTTAAAAAAATGGAAAATAAGGTTAACAAGCTACAAAAAGAGCTTTTGGAAACAAGACAAATGAATTCACAGTTAGAACGTCAAAATGTGGCGTGGGAACGAGAGCTCTGCATATGAGGTACTGAATTCCTTAGATTTAAAGAAATATTTGAACTCTTTATATTTAATATGAAGATATGTAGGAGAAGACTTATGATGCTCACTGAACTTTTGGGATTTTACAGGGGAGAAAATTTCATTAGTATTGTGGAATATGAGTCTCTTGGAAATAACACAGCAATATATATATATATATCTCCTCATTCATATTTCTTTAAAAAAGATCTTTGATCCTTATCTCCCAATTGTCCCCCAGAAAGTTTCTATTACTTTACATTCCCACTTGCAGATTATGAAATGAACAATTGTCTCAAGGCAGAAACTTTAAAAAATTATGCAGTTTTATTCTTCACATATGAATAGATGGACTAAAAACTAAAGTGGAAAGTGATTACTGGTTAATGTCTTCAGCTTCTCTCTCATGCAGAGATAGATCAGTTCAAAGGTGTATGCATGAAAGCACAGATTACTCTTTATTGTTTAATTACTTACTATGGATCCTGCCTTGTTTCCAAAGGGATTTAAAAATGATTTACTAAATAAATAATAGTCAACAAGATAAGTTCAAAGTGTTGCAAAGAAGAAACATAAAGTGTAGGGAGTCAGGTAGCGGACTCCCCAGCCTCGCCTTGGATTATGCTAATTAGGGGATCTGTGTTCTGGAAAAGACATCTGTGGATGTTACCTCCCACTGTAGATCATTTAGGAGTACCTGTAGTATTTCATGAAGTTGAAATTTTTATTTCTCATTAACTTATAAACTTGTTTCTAAACAGCAACTTCTCTTAATAAGTAACTAAATTCTCTGTTCTAATAAGGAGTTATTTATGGCTATGTGGGAAAAAAGGGGTAATTTTTAACTCATAACTTACTGAATAATTGCAAAATTTCTTTCCTACACTACTCACCAGAGTTACTCTTGACTGAAACTCAGTAGCATTATGTCTTTTCATTGCTACTTTTCAAATATATATATCTTTATGAAGAGATTGAAGTGAGGAATTTAAAATGTGAGACTTAGAAATGAAAAACAAAATGAGAAGATAGAAATTCCATTAGGGTAATAAACCGGCATGTGAAGAACCAGATCATAAAATGAACTTTTAATTTCTAACAAAATTAATTTTCAGGGAGAAACAATACAATGAACAGGTTTTCCAGAAACAGCAACTTGGAAAGCACTCTCCAACCACTAGAATTTGAACTGAAGAGCATAAGGAATAAACCGAGTCAGGTAAATTAGTCTTAGGAGAAAATTTCATATCTCTAACACTGTTTCATCAATAGTATTTATACTATTCTTTTGAATTGATCTATATTTTCATTTAAAGCAAATTTAAAAGTTATCTCATCCTAAATAGGAACTATGACATTTACAGCTTAACTTACTAATTTCTTGGTGTTCTTGGCATCTAGTAGATGCTCTGTGTCTTTTCTGAATGAAGGAATGGAAGGTAAATTGTTATATAATCAGAGCTAAGGCTCTTACTGAGGGGGTAGCTGTAAAGATTAGATATGAGATACAATTTTAAGTGTAGTCAGATTTTTTCATTTTTATTGTAAGCCTTCTGGGTTTGTTGTATTTCAGAGAAAGAAAAGCCTTTCCAGTTCTCAGCTTCTTAAACATTCTTCTGTGATTTCCTTTTTACTTTCATGGATTCACAGTCTTTAATTAAATTTTTGAACTTTTGGGGATTTCTGCTTGTATAAAGTTTGAGACTTGTATCCACCTTAAGTTTTTCCAATTGGATATCCAGTTATTGCAAACTTCTTATTGTATAAACTTAGAGATTAGTCTTTCAATTCAAAGGAAATTGTGATAAGTCAGCTTATTGAGTACAGTTCAAAGAGTAAGAGATGAGTCGTTTCACTTACAGGACACAATGAATTTTGAGGTGTCTGACCCAAAAGATAACGGCGAGGTGCTTCCTCCGCAACTTCCTGAATCTGAAAGTCAATACCGTGGCCCAGAAATTGAGCTACATCCCAGGAGAGATGCTCTTAGACCAGTGACGGTATTAGAATGTGTGCATAGAGACCAAAGCCAAGCCCAGTGTTCAAACAAGGAAATTGAACCCTTGTATCGGCACAAACAAGGGAAAGTCAATAATACGCTGCAAAGCAGGCATTCTTGGAGGACAGATTGTGTGAACTACAAAGTGAAAACATGATTGCTTCGACAGCAACTGGAAGTTGCTCAAAATGAAGCCAAAAGTAAAAAAGACAATTAATATCCCAGAGCCGTTTCCAGATCATATGAGTAAAGCCGCGCGTAAACAACTTCTGATGCTGGAGGAAGGATACAAGGAATTAATCAATGACTGCAAATGTGTAAAAGACAGAATGTATCAGTATGAAACTGACAGAGCAGAAATGCAAGTAAGTACCCAGAAACAGAACTAATTTTCAGACTTCCTCAAAGAAAATTCAAAGCAGTGTCCGATGAAAGCTAAATGTTGAAACTAGTTGAATGTTAAAAATGTGTGGACTATAAATATATACCCTGTAAAGCAGACTAAAAGCGTATCTTGTATCCAGTAAACAAAAATTAGAACTGAGAGGTGCTTTACTTTGAATAAATATGCTTGTCGCCTGAAATTTTAAGAGATTAAGCTGTAAGTTGTTGACAGATACAGGCAGGTATTAGCAATTTAGTCTTATACTACCCAAATCATTTTAATCTTTCTGTCACCACATTTTAGTATCGTGATGAAGCAGATAAATGAAATGCTCATACCTAAAATGAGTAGTTTGAAATTAAGCTTCAGTTGTGTGAACAAAAAAAGTAAAAGAAAAGAGAGCGAGAGAGAGAGAGAAGGTTCAGTTGTGTGGATTACTTTGACAGTCAAATCCAGATTTCCCAGATGAACCGATGTGTAAATGCTGCATCTTGTAGTACTTTTCCTTCAGTAGCTTTTCATACATTTTTAGTTGATATAATTTTCTTTTTATTCATGTCAATTGGAATTAAATTCAGAAATATTTCCATCTCAAATCATGTATTGCTGTGACCTCGTCCACTCCTTAAAGTCATCTACTTTTCATTCAGTCATAATTTGGGACTAATGTGAATTTTAGCAAAACTGTGTTTGCCTTAGTCTTCCCCCCATCTATTTATAATTACTTTGAACATTTTTTCAAATAATCATGCTCACAATTCTCATTCCAAGGCTCAGTTACTGTCATTTGGATCTAAGTTTGTCCAGTACAGAGGAACTGGGGCGCTCTGTGCTGTACGAGTCTGGCAGTGGTGTCCCATTTTCAGACTGAGGAGAAGTGGCCAGAGTCCTGAGTGGCAGGAAGGGAGTGAGTGGGAGGGGTGGGGGGAGCTGTAGGAGCTGCAGTCCAGGAAGCAGGGGAGGCCAGGTTGTCTAGGGTCCCCAAAGGCCATTGGAATAACCTCATTTTTATTGTGAGATAGGAGTCTATTGGAAGGACTTAAGCACCAAATTGAATATGTGAACTCTGAACTTAAGCCTCTAATGAGAAAGAGAAAGAATGTTCCACAGTGTGGAATTTACCACCACTCATCCCACCCGCACACCCCTTTCTGTTTAGAGACTTCAGTGGGGGTAAAGCTCAGCCACTTCCTGGGAGGGGCAGGGAATGGCTGGTGGGGCTGCACCCATTGTCTAAGTTAACTTACTGTCAATAAGGCAGGAGGGTCATGCCTTCTGTGTCTTTAACAAAAGTCAGTAAACAGGAATGTGTACCTATGGGTAAAAGAAGGCGAATTGATGTCTGTGGGGATAGTTCTCAAAGTCCATATGTTGGAGTTATATATTATTAATGTAACTTAATGATGAGGTGACTTAAAATGTCAGTAACAGAGTTATCCTTTTAGGCCTGTGTGAGACGGCTTCAACAAGAGCTGACTGACACCCGAAAGAAAGTGTTCATGTTGGAAGCTTCCCTGGAGGTGACAACAGCACTCATCAGACTAATGTCGAAAATAAGACACAGGATTTAGAGAGAAATTACATCAAATTGCAGACCAAGTATGTATGAAATTGAGCACGTCAGCCGTGAATGTACAGCGCATGGTGTTATAGGACACTAGCTGTTCAGGGACAGCTTTCTTTTGCATCTTCATTATAATTACAGCTTTATTACCTTTATGATGCACTTGTTTCTTAAACATTGACACTCATTCTGCCATTTTTTAATATATTTTTTTCTTACAATATTTACCCTTAGAGAAGTTGAAAATTATACATCTTTCCTCACAGACGTTAACTTTTTTCCTATTAAACAGTATTTTTTGTGTGATCTCTCACCACAGTGAGGCAAGCTAGATAAAAATCAGAGGATAATGTTTCATGGCATGGTCCAGAAAATTGTCATGTCTCATCCTCACTTTTGTGAATGGATATAGAATCTGTGTGTATCGATTACATGGATTTCAGGATAACTTGTGCAGAAAAGTCATTATACAAACCAGTTGGAGTTAGGCATTGCCTTCATTTTCTTTTCATTTTAGACGTGTTGTAAAAGCATGGAGAAGTTCAGATCGTGTAGGTACACCCAAAATAGAGAATTAAGAAAATTTTCTAGATCCTGCCTTTGGATTTTTTTTAACTTTATGGAGATATAATTCACATAATATAGGGGGGATTGTGTAACTCAACTGGTAGAGCACATGCTTAGGATACACATGGTCCTGGGTTCGATCCCCTGTGCCTCCTCTCAAAATAATAAGTAAAACCGAAGTAACTTTCCCCCACCCAAAAAAAAAAAAAAAATTCACGTATCATATTATTCACTCATTTAGGATGCATAGTTAGTATCTCCTAGTATAATCAGAGATGTGCAACTGTCACCACAATCAATTTTAGAACATTCCCATCACCCCAAAAAGAAAGCCTGCATCCCTTAGCCATCACCCCCCAGCCCCCATCTCCTTCAGCCCCCAGCAACCACCATTCTGATTTCTGTCTCTATTGATGTGCCTGTTCTGGGTGTTTCACATGAATGGAATCACATGCTGTGTGGTCCTTCATGATTAGCTTTTTTCATCTGACATAACGTCTTCAAGGTTCATCCATGTCATAGTGCTTGTCAGTATTTTCATTTCTGTTTACTGTCAAACATTACTCGGTTGTGGGGCTAAACCATTTATCCATCCGTCAGTTGATGGACCTTTGGCTTGCCTCTGCTTTTTAGCTATTGCTAATAATGCTGCTGTGAACATTTCTGTCCAAGTTTTCGTGTAAACATGTTTTCATTTCCTTGGGGAATAGACTTAAGAATGGAAATGCTGTCGTATGGGTCATATGGTAACTCTGTTTAACCTTTTGAGAAACTGCCATAGTGTTTTCCAGAGAGGCTGCACCATTTAACATTTTTATCAAAAGTATATCATTCTCCCAATTTGTATGCATTCCTGTCAAACTCGTCATTAGCTCTCCTGGTAGTTGTGAGTTGGCATCTCCTTGTGGTTATGATTTGCATTTTTCTGATGACTAAGAATGTTGGGGATCTTTTCATGTGCTTATCCATTTGTGTATCTTCTTTGAAGACCTGTCTGTTCAGGTTTTTGCCCATTGTAAAATTGGATTGTCTTTTTTGATTGAATTGTAAGAGTTCTTTTTGTATCCTGGGTGCAAATCTTTTATCAGATGTAGGATATTCTAGTGCTGTCTCCTATTTAGGAGCAAGCTTTTTCACCTTTTGACAGTGTCTTTTGAAGAGTAGAAGTTTTAATCTTCATGAAGTTCAGTTAATCTATTACTGTCTTTTACTGTCCTATCTAAGAAACAAGTGCCTGATCCAGGCATGAAGACACACACCTGTGTTTTCTTCTAAGAATTTTGTAGTTTTAGCTCTTTCGAGTTAATTCTGATATATAGTATGAGGTAGAGGTCGAATTTTGTTCTTTTGCATGTGGATATCCAGTTGTCCCATACCATTTGTTAAAAAGACTATTGTTGTCCCATTCACTTAGTTAACACTTGTATTGAAAATTAATTGAACATAAATGTGAGGGTTTCTTTTAGATTCTCAGTGGTGATGCATTGATCTATGTCTGTCCTATGCCAGTACCAAGACAGATGTTATGAGAACACTTTCTGAGTCATGTTGCACATTACCAGTTGTTTTACATAAAAATAGAAAGTCGGTGTAGAGGAATGTCTGTAACTCTACTTCTGTGGAGATTTGCTGCTTCCTGAAGAAGCCTGTGGCCAGCTTATGCCTTGCTGACTCTGTGACATGACAGAAAGTAGGCTTGCAAAGATAAAGTCCATTCCTTCCCCCCACACCCCATTCAGACCTTTATTTTCTCACCCAGTACCTCCCACATCAATCAGGTTTCCATCAAGTCATGGTAATGGGATCTGCTGACTCATTCTGCAATATACTTCATTATGTTGCACTCATTATAATTCATAGACTTATCCATAGGTTTCACTATCTAGAAGCAAAAGGTTAAGCCTGGAAAAGATGAATTCAACCTTCCTCTTTTGAAGCCTCTCTAACCCATCATCTTGTGGTTCACAGTGAAATTCTCTTTTGGCTTCATTCTTGTGTGTAATGCTTGTGCCGATCCTGCTCTTCATGTAGATCCTGCATTCTCAGCTCCCTGTGTCTACCTCCTTTTCCTTAACAAGAGAGAAGCCTAGCTGCATTCTATAGCTTAATGCATTATTGATGAAATAAATATTTCACCGCATCCAAGGAAAAATTTTCAAGAATACAACTGTTAAAAATCAGATAATATTCAATCAGTTTATCAGAAACAGATAACAGATTAGTAATTTGAATTTCAAAAATTCAAAGCCAATCTGTGTGATATGGAAAAGCATTGTGCTACAACATAAAAGTGAAACAGTCTTACCTTCCCTTACAAACAAGCTTTAAGTATGGGAAAGGAAAAATTGGGTTTAATTTAAATACTGCCAAAGGACACTACATTTGTTTGACTACTGAGAAGATTAAAAATGGTTCCATAATATTTTATTTTCTCTCTGAGGAAAGGAAAATGAAGAGTGAGTGCCAGATTAGTAAGTTCTCAAAGCTGCCTGTCTCTTAGAGTTTCAGTTAATTGAAATGAGGTAAAAAGGCTGATTTCGGTAAACTATTTCTAGTTGTTTTTCAATTATTAGTCTTCAAATCATATGTCTCCTTGCCTACCAGTCTTCCTTATCCTCAAAGTTGAGGGGAAATAGTAAAAAGGCATACATGCCTATTTATAAGAAATTGTAATTGAAGGGAACTCTAAAAAACCTTCCTTCTCTCTAGTTCTTAGGTCTTTCTTTAAGTTATCTGCTTCTTCTCATCAGCACTTTGTCATTATGTTAATCTCAACGTTTATTACATTACAGTTTATAGGAGACCAATTTCTACTATATACAAGTTACATTTCTTATTATCTTTTCGCATCCATTTTTCTGTTTATCTGTTACTGCCTAACAAACTCCCCAAAGTTCAGTGGCTTAAACAAGCACTTATTTTGTTCACAATCTGCACTTAGGAAAAGTGTGGCCAAGACAGCTGGCCTCTCTTCCTCTCAGCTACAGGTGGGGCCGCTGGAAGGTGGGGGGCTGGAATCACTTGATGCTTCATCCACTGATGTCTGGCAGTTGATGTTGGCAGTTGGCTGCAGCTCTGGTGGGGCAGGCAGTTGGGCCCCCTCCCCTGGAACACCTAAGCTGTCTCTGTGGCCTGAGCTTGCCCACAACATAAGACTGGGTTCCAGGGTTAAGAGTGAGGCAGAAGCTGAAATGCCTTTTCAAACCTAGCCCTGCCGTTCACCCAGTGCCACCTTCACTGTATTCTCTCCATTAGGAGCAAGTCACTTAAGGTTGGCCCATATTCCACCTTTTTTATGGAATTAATTTTGAAAATTTATGGAGACATTCAAAAACCAGCATAATCTACTCACTAGCCACAATGCTTTCTTACTGCTTCCATATGAGAAACACCCTTATCCCTACTCAGTTCCCCAGCAGGTCTCGGTCACTATGCTGTCAGGCTCAGGCTCCAGTCCAGGGTCTTACTTTACCATCTTCATCAGGTCCAGGTGGGGCTGAGGTTCCTGGGTGTGGTTTCTAGAGTACAGCCCCTTGGGTACACTCCTCTCAGTGCTGTAGCTTGAGGATAAGGAGGCTGGATTTTTACCACCACACAAACTCCCTCACTCACAGTTGGAAAATGGGAGGCACACTGGTCCGTACCAGTTCTGAAATGCAGCCTGATGCTTGCTGCCGGCTCTTTGCTTAGGACTTAGTCCTAACCCTGGGAGGAATTCTCCTTCGCTGCCCTCTCTGAGCTCTTGGTTCTGTCCCTTTCCTGAGCAATGACCTGTGTTTACAGCTGAGTAGTTCTCTCAAGCCAGCTTCCTCCTTGTAGACCTTCTAAGAAAAACCCAAAGACCTCTTCTCATTTTGCACTGTGTTGGTCCCTTTCAGTCCAAGCTAGCAGGCAGTGTTTTTGCTAGCACAGTTCTCTTTAAAACTTTGAGTTTCCTGTGAATTTTATCAGGGTTCATGCCATTGGAAAAGCTAACCTCACAAGTCTTTTTGAGATAAGCTCTCCATCTTGGGCTCCCTGTGGAACTGTTGGGGGACCATGCCTTTAAAACTCTTATGCTGTTAAGAACTTTAAAGGAATTTGAGGCAGCACCTTAAATCTTTCCAAGGTCTTAACAAAGTCTTGGCTTCATCCTTAGACTGTGTTTTCCTGGCAGCACCCTAGATTTGATCTTAGCCTAGAAGCCATTTCTCTGTTTACCCATTATGTGACCATTGGGCTTGTGGCAGTTCTTTAAATGGGATACAGATATTTGAACCCAGTGAGCCCTGGTTCCTTTATATTCAATAATCTTTTTGTTTGTTTGTTTTAGCTTATCTCTCTCATCAATTTTACTTTCAACTCTTTGGTAGCAAGACACCCATTTCTTCTGGTTTCAGTGTCATTTTCTTCCCTGGCCTAGAAGCCTTTGTTCTCAGCCCTTCAAAGGCCCCCAGGCTTCCACTAACAGTCTCATGGGCACTTTGGCTTTTCATTCCTACTTTTCTCTACATCTGTTCAGGTTCCACCTACCTCCAGGTTCAAAGGCATCCCCACATTTCTGGTTCTTTTTTAATGGCTGCACCCCATTTTTAATATCAATATCTTTGCCAGTTATTTATTGCTAATAAGTTATATAATAATCCACCTCAAAACCCAGTGACTCAAAACAGCATTTGGTTGGTTCACAAACCTGCGTTTCGACACGGCTCAGTGGACCCAGCTTATTTCTTCTGCACTTGGAATCAAGTGGGCACTAAAATAATCTAAAGGCTTGTTCATGCACATGTCTGGAAGTTGGAGCTGGCTTTGGTTAAGGACATTCGCTGGGGCCATAGGCTGGGACAGCTGCATGTACAAAGTCTCACTAGGTGGCCTGGGCTTCACAATGTGGTGGCTGGGTTCTAAGTGTGAGTGACCCTACAGAGTGACAGTCAGAAGCTATTTAGCCTTAGAAATCACACAGCTGTGCCCCCACATTCTGTCCCCTAGAAACCAGATGCTGAGGTCAGTACATATTTCAGGGGAGGGAACTTCACAGGGGAAGTGTCAAGGAATTTGTAGAGAAGTTTTACAACCACCACCTCCACCTGCCTTGTCTTGCCAAATAATCCTCCTATCTGAAGGAAAGTAGTTCTTCCCAAGTCAGTGTCACTGAAATCCCAGCAAGTTTTTTGTTTGTTTTTGTTGAGTATGTTCTCTTGTTTTGTGGAGAGTAACAAGGGATTCCAAGAATTTAGGCTTTTTAGATTGTTTCTTTAGAAAAATGTATGGGTCATCTTACTAAACCACTACACTAGGAGATGGATTTCTCCTTAACTCTGCAAGTCATTCATTGCTCCTTGGGATGCAATTCAAACTAGCATAAAATATTTCTAGTTCAGAGAAAGGCTTATGGCATTAGAATCCATAGTTGTAAGATGTATTAATTGCAGTCTTATATCCAAAGACTTGTTTTGGGAGGGGTTTATTAATTCAGCCCTGAGTAACTTAATATGATCTCCCCAAATCTTTAAAAATCATGGAGAGTTAAGACTTCGGGGAGGAAGGGGTAAGAGACTTTCTACTAAGAGGTGCCTTATAGTTATTTTATGTAGGAAGGACATGAAGCAATTACAGAACTATAAGAGTGTAAAACCAACTACAAATGTATAACAAAGATGATGACAGTAAACAGTATATTTTTGTGACTCTTGGTGGTTTGAACTTTTTTCTTGATTTTCTGAGTAATATGAGTTTCTCCATTCCACAAAGTAGGTACCATTTTATTGCAACTGAATTTATTTCAATGTTCGATGCTGGGTTAGAGTTAGGATGTTCTCAGTCTGCTAACCTCATTACCAAACAATTTTATCGTCTTCATGCAGAATGCTGATCTTACAGCAAAGCTGCAGTCGACAACTTCAGCCCTTCTCCATCTGAGTGCAGAAACTCAGCTCCTTCTAAAAGAGTTATTATCTATGAAAGGGATGCAAAAGAAATGTGAAACATTAGAGGAGGAGAAAAAGAAGTTGGAAGAAGAAGTAGTAAACCTCAAACGTCACCTAGAAGTGAACACAGTGGAACGCAGTCAAGTGGAGCAGTACAAACAGGATATTGAAGAGCGAGCAAGACGGGATGTAGCAGAAAAATTGACAGAACTCAGTCAAGTCGTGCAGTGCAAGCGGGAGGCTGAAGAGCGAGCAAAACAGGATGTAGCAGGAATGCTGAAAGAACTCAGCCAGTTTTTACAGGTGAAGCATTGATCTCTAATGTGCTCTAATACACCTTGCTGCAAATTTCAGTTTGGATGTATACATTTTATGTTTCCTCTACTTCCCTTATAGCAGTTTGTTCTGTAGATTTCTGGAAGGAAGGCCGCATTTGTTACTCCCTTTAAATTATTCAATTTCCATCATTACTATCACTAAATTGATCTTTCAGAAGAATTCTTACTAGAGAATCATTTTAAGGCCAATTGGTGTAAATCAAGACTCCTAGGAGGAAAAGAAAATATTGTGATTTAAATATTGTACCACACTCTTGGGTTACTCTTAGGTTTTATTGTTCAATTTTTAAAATGTCAAGTTGATCCTATTATTCTTTGAACTATCACATTACATGAGTACTGATATGAGTGATTTAACTTCAATTTCATAATTCAGATTTAATTCACTTGACATTGATGATAAGTATTTTAAAGTACAGGTTTTTTACATCTAAAATTGCTGTCTGAATCAATGACTCAAAACTAAAGAGAACAAATACACTGTAATTACTCAGGCTATAATTATTTTTAAAATTGTATCCTTTTAATTTGCTTTAGACACAAGCAGCATATGAAGAAAACTTGTTAAGAGAATATAAAAATGCTTCAATAAGTCAAATGAAGCATAAAATTAAATATCTGGAATCTGAACTGAAAAGTAAAACTTTTCAGTTACATGCTGAGAAAAAAGAACTGGAAAAATACAGACAACTGTACCTCGAAGAGCCAGAAGATAGAACATCATGGGCAAGTCAATTACACTCGTAAGTCAAAACATAGAATTATAGAGAATAATTTAGTTCATTAATTTGCTTCTAAGGCATAATATTTACTGAGCCAGGTTCATGAGGTGAGTAGCAAGTGAAAGCTGACTAGATAGTATAATTTTGGAAAATGATGTTAGCAAATGAACTCTCCTTTAAAATGATAGTCCAGGGCAGTTTGCATCTCCCTGCCTTTTGTTGCTTTTACATGACTTTATGTTTTATATTTGCATATATTTAACCTGATCTAGACTTTAAGCTGGGGGTTTTGCAAACTTTGTTAGTTAGACAGCCATATTATCACAAAATTTCTAGCTGGAATTCCCATAAGTAGAAATGTTAATGAGTTTAAAGTTAACTGTGTTTTGGAATAGTACAATTTAAACCCAAGGGGCCTCATTCTGGTGTTTGGTGAATTTACTTTCTTGATTGTGATATTTGGTATCACCACTAGTGGGCACCCTGAGACGAAGTACTGTATCCTTCTAAGTTTGTCTCTGCTACGTAAAGGCATGCTTGGGGAATGGGGGAAACTAACATAGGGGTGAAGGTCAGTATAGTAGTCGACAAAGTGGCTATAAAGAATACGGTGGCCTGCCCGAGGGAAGACAGAAAGGGCAGACCCCTCCTCCACTGCCTGAGTAACAATGTTGTAAGCTACAGGTCTCCCCGGTATCCAAAAGTAGAGTGTTCCTATGAAAGTTGTCTGTGTAAAGCAAAGAGGCAGTTACCTTAGGACACATCTTGCTGGTGGATGCACAAAATAAATATGCATAAAGCACAGGAGCTCACAGACACAGTCCAAAGCCGAGGCGGCGTGATGCCGGGATACTGAGTGTGGTTCTGGGGAAGGAGCTCGGTGGGGCCCCTCTTGCTGCTCGGGGTGCGTGTTGCCCTTCTGATGGCTCGGGCTAAAACAAACACCCAGCGCTATTCTGGCTTTTTGCTTTTTTTTTTCATAAAAGTGAAAATGCGCTTGAGATTATTTTTCGTTATAGAAACCAGGTGCTGATAAAAGCGAAGTAACCAAGTGAGATTTGGGAAATTGGGGGACACTTGAAATTGCCCCTGGTGCTGTCACAGTTTATTCCCATCACCGACTCTGCCATCTGGTGCCCCCCAGAGGTGGTGGCTCTAAACTGTTCCTCAGTGCCGCATGCTTAATTTCTCCCAGGTAATGAGTGAAATGTGTACAGAAGGATGGTGAAAGCAAACACTTGATAATGGCTTTGAGGGATGGTTTATTTTTTATTTCTAAACTGGTTTCTTGAGGGCAAGTATGTCTAGATGCAGCCGGTGCAGAAGGCAGAGGGGGTCCCCTGTGGAGGCATCTCCATCTCTGACTCTCCCCACTTTGAAGTACTTGTTAGTTAAGGGCCCCCCCAGGCTCATATGTCCTTCTTTAGGACAGTTTTATACTGTAATTGTTTACAGTAGGTCTGCGCTGATGAATTTTCATTGTCAAAACACAGTTTAATGGGACAATCTGTTTACTATTACAGCAACTTTAAAAATACACATCACTTAGGAAAAAAATGAAATGAATGAAATCTGTGTTTTGCAATCCTCACAGGATTAACGAGAGGCTGGTAGTGATGAACACTAAACTTCAGATGGCGGAAGAGTACAAGAGTTCTGTCCTCAAAACTGTTCCTACAAGGCCTGCTGAAAAATTTCATGATACCTCAGAGCACAAATGGACTCTCACTCAAAGTACAAACTTCAGGATTTTTTCAGAACCTTCAACTAGCGTGAGTGATTGCTTGTTCAGGGTTAGTTATATTATCTTTTTTCCCCTGGGTTTCAGATTTCTGATATAATCCTTGTTTTTAATTTGATGAAATTCTGAGTTACTTATTTGACTTACACACACTAAGTAAAAGCCATAATTAATTGTGCTAATAAAGAAAGGAGACAGAAATTTTATACTTTTTTTAAGTCCCTGGACTTCTCATTTTCAAGAGATACCTGTCATTAACTTTATTCAATAACTGCAACTAAACTGACAAACTTTAAACTTCTTAAAATCTCCATTTTAAATTCTATTTGAGAAATTAAGTATTATTGCCTAATAACTAGAGATATACTTTCCAATGTTTGGCTTAGTTTCTGATTGATTTTGGTTTGGCATTGGTTCATAGTAATTTTCAAGTTTTGCCGCACTCCATTTTTTCTACCCCTAAGCATAAGTAAATGGCATCGAGATACTTAACCACATATGGATGTTTTTATTTAAAGGAATCCAAGATAAATTCTTTTTATGAATTCAATAAACTTGTAACATTAAAAACATTAATTTCTGTTTTTAAGTTTAAAGTTTTTATCACTTTTTTCTGTAAGAGTACATCTTTAATTGCTATTTTACTTATAGCATTTTTATTTTAATTGTTACAAAATGTCTTACTAACCGATTGTAGAACATTTCTGAATATGCAGTCAAGTAAAGCAAATATTTAAATTTTTAAAATGAAGTTCACTTATGTCTCTGTCTTGCCCTCAGCTGTAGAAATACCGACGTGGCAATGATACGGAGCCTTTAAATTACAGCTATTTTCCATTGTGTATCGTTGTTAAAAGAGCTATTTAAAGCAGTGCACGTTGGTTTATGCTTTGATGGTGTTTTCGTGATCTTCTTGATGCAGAGAAAGGTAGCATGGGCCCTTGTTAAGTGAGGTCTCAACCTGTTTTTTCTCACTTGGCTTCATGTCATAATAAAAGAAGAAAAAGCTCAGGTTTCATAGACAGTGTGGTGGGTAAATTGAGTCTAAGTGCTTCAGAGTCATGAAACTGGACTGCGTGGTATGAAACAAAATGCGTGGCTAACACTTCTGTCAGTGGCTAAGCATGATGCAAACTTGAAATGTTCCCATTAGTTGTCACCAAATAATTGACAGTGTGTCAATTTACAGGATGGTGGTGGAAGAGTGTGAGTGCAAAAGCAGTGCAGGAGAAAGCTCCTGAGGACAGTTTTTTCCTTTAATGTTCTTGGTGGAAAGAGGTGTCTATATTTTAGTACTTCGAGATAAGTTGGAAAATCGTTTATTTTAAACTCAGTGTTGTAGTTCCAAGGTACACGTAGTTCTTCTGTGGGGCCATGGGGCCAAATCATGCTAGATGTAGCAAGGGAGATGAAAAGGCACTGCTCTGTCCAGATGCAAAGCCACGTCTTCACCACCACTACGGAGCACCTCACAGGAGTTATTATACAGTTACTGTTTACAGAATTCTTAGTCAGACGTACAGAAAGAAGGTGCCTTCTGGAATTGCTAGGGATGTAATGATTTCTGCTGGGAAAACATAAAGTAATGCTATGAGAGGTGTGAACATAGTGTTTAAAATGACAGGAAGGGATGGGTTTTTGGATGGGGCTCAACAAAACAACAGACTTCCACAGCTTTTCAGCTATGATTCCAGAAAGCAAAATGTTAAAAATGGCATTGGGATTGAATTTAACATTCTCCTTTATTTGCAAGGTTTTAACAGTTTGGACTCTTCCTACTGTGAAGTTCTAGCTTACTCAGCCTTTTTTTCTAACTTGATGGAATATTGCACTAAGTCTGTGATTTCAGTCGCGCTGGTTGTTGAAGCAAGTTTTCTCCAGTTCATAACGCTTGGATTTATTGCCTCTCTTACTGCTACATGTAGTATAGCCTTGTCCCTTGACATCGTTGTGGTGGAAGCAGATGGACCCCATATCTATTTTGCTAATATTTACACTCAGATTTCACATTCTAGCTTATTTCTGGGGTGTTCTGTCCTACATGTCAGAAGCAATTTTACAGTTTTAGTCAATTGTGTTATTTATTATATTATTATAGAATACAAAAAGTTACAATTAGCCTGAGCAGATACATCACTGTTAGATTTTCTAGCACATAGAATTTTTTTCTAAGAATTGAAAACTTAATTCCAGACAATATTATAACAGACAGAATTTCTCTGTTTTAAAGATTTTGTTATGTTCAAGAGTTTTAAGTATTGGTGTGCCAAACATGAAGCATGGCCACAATAGTAAATAAATATCCTTCAAATCTATTTTAAATAGGAAGACTAAATCTTACATTGATTGATTTTTGGCTTTTGGTGTATCACTGACACTTTCAAACATTGTCTAATGATTTATTTAAGAAATTTTTAAATTTCTCAACTATCCATTCAGTTTAGAAACCCTTTTTCTAAATGGGATTATACCAGTGCACCAGAGCTAAAACGATTAATATTCCTAAGACTGTAACTTTTTACATGACACAGCACTGTGTCTCAGCAGAATCTGGTCACGTTTCTTTTAAAAGTAGCCTTCCAAGGCAGGGGACATCCACTCTGAATTTTAATTCTAATCAAACTATCACAGTAGTTAAGCTCATTTCTCATAAGGCAGAGGCAGAGTGTAGTGACCTTGTTTCTGGTATCAGTTCTCTGCCCTGTGGACTCCCTCCTGCCCTCATTTCGTTTTGTGTGAATGGACAAATGAGGAAGCGTGTTATCTTTTGTGAGACAATCACTTAACTTCCTCCAGTTCTTTTTCTTTCATTCACTCTTTTCCCTATACTTAATTTTTCAGCTCCTTGATCAACAAATTCTTTCTCATTTCTTTTCTCTGCAGCAAAATACATATATTTAATAGTTACAAACTGACAATATAGCCTTGCAGAGGAAAAGATAGTAATCTTACTTTCAATTCATGTAAAAGTGTGATCTACATTTTGCATAGTGTTATATGAAATTATTTCAATAAAGGCTTCTCCCTTCATCTGTTCGGTGTTACTAAATTCGTAGGACCTGCCTAGCACTGTTGTCTCATTGTTGATTGCATAAGGCCTCTCTAGAATGCTCTTGTCAGACAGTGTTATGGAAAACAGTCTCTGAAAATATCGGCAAACGGTGGCCGAAAATTTTGTCTTTGCCCCTAACAATTAGAAAGGCCTTGGCTCTTGTGTTACTGTTATCACCACAGTGTTTATTATGTCTGGTGGACTATTTTAGACCCTGTTTAGTGAGTGGGTGACTTTTATAAGAAAGATTTTTAAAAGAACACTCTAGATGGGGACACTTGTAGTTTGAAGTGTCCCCACACATTTCATAATTAAATACATACCTAATTAAGTCAAGTTTCAAAAAGTTGGCCCTAATTTCTAGAACAGAAACAAAGTTACAGTCAAAGAATTCTGTATTGTTTTCCTTGTTTCTAAGTCTAGGAAGTTGTGAATCAGAAACCAAGTTTGGAAACTGGTGCTAGCCTCTCCTTTTTTTCAAGCAGCTTTTCTGACATAAATGTCTTAGTCATATACAGAGAGCAACATCCATTTGTTTAATTTGTTTGCCAGTAGAATTTTCACTTGACATTATAACAGAACCCCTTTCTTCATCTTATGTATCTACGATGCTGTGTTAAAAACATATTTAGCATAGAACAGACCTTAAAATTTTAGTTTTATAAAAGTGCAGGAATAGAAAGCTCATTTTAAGGAAAAGTCCATGAAAGTTAAAAAAAAACAACTGAACTTTTATAAAGGGCAGGTTTTCTGAGTAGTGCAAATTAATGCATTCAGTGTAGAACATGACTTGAATTGTTTAAACTCTTTGTGCTAATGAGATTGGACATCACCCTCTGAGATTATGTGTCTCTGACAGGGCAGTGTTTACTGTACTTTCCATCAGGGGAATCTAAGCTTTTCATATATACACTCTCTATTATCTAAAATCAAAGTAAGTAGGAATTTATTTTATTTTATTCATCTGATAATTTTTCTATTTAAGCAATCCCCAAGTTAGGTCAAGTCTCTAAAAGTATAATTTAAAGGCCACATTTCATAAGCTAGCTGTCATTCCTCTGATAGTCTTTCTTGTTTAACTTAAACATTAAAAATAATATTTGACTTATTTCAGATGCACAAGAAGTTGGGAAATAATGCAGCTAGAGAAGTAAAAGAAGGTATGCTGCCAACATTCCTGCATTTAGACATTGATTTCTGAAATGCACTGTAAACAGTAAATGGCACCTCTTTCTGTTGTTTGAAAAACAGTTACTACGTTAAATTTTTTACTTACACATATCTAATGAAAAATGTGAAAGCACAATTTCATTCATAATGATAAATATACTTATTGCTCACTTCTTCATCATGATCCATAGCTTTAAAAAAGAAGTCTGTGTTCTCTATTTCTGGCTGTACCCTTCCCCTCCTGCTGGCCCTGTGGGCCTGTCACCTGCACATGGCTACTGTTCTCAGAACACATGGAGCTCATCAGCTTCTCGAGTTTCTGATAGTGACAGAGGCCAACAACCCCAGACTCAAGCAATCACAGTTCATGTAGCTGTCACCTGGTGGATGACAGTTAAATTTCCTGTCATTCCCTTTGTCACTTGTTAACATTTTGCCCTCAGGAAAAACTCCAACTTTCTTAGCTTGGAGGAAAAATACCCACATCACTTTGGCTCTTGCCAAAGAGTTCAGCCACGTCTCTTTCCTCCCCTGCTCCGCCCTCTGCTCCAGCGTCTAGTCAGACTGCTTCCAGCTCCGCGGGCGCCCTTCCTGCCTCTGCTCTGTGTGTCTGCTTGTTGCCTCTCCCCCCACCCCGCACTTTCTCCTCGTCCTTCAGGTATCTGCTTACATATCACGGCCACCAAAGAGTGGACAGTATTGACACAAAGCTGGACGTCCCTTCTGAGTGTTCCACCTGTGCCCTCTTTTATACCTGTCATGGCATTTATGTCTCTGTGCCGAAATTGCCTGTTCATCTATTTTTCCAGTTTACAGTACATGATTTTTCAGGGTGGACTGTGTCCTCTTCATCTTGGGATTCCAGTGTTTTTCACAGTGCCTTAGCACATGGCTGCTGAGTAAATGAATGAGTAATGAGAAAACCAGGAGCTCTGATCCTTAGCCACAAGAGCAGTTAATTCAACGTGCAACCCTGGGCAAAGTGTAGAGTAGTAATCTTGGGTTTGTGTTGTAATCATATGTA
The DNA here is from genome assembly GCF_009834535.1 of Camelus ferus. Taxonomy (NCBI): domain Eukaryota; kingdom Metazoa; phylum Chordata; class Mammalia; order Artiodactyla; family Camelidae; genus Camelus; species Camelus ferus. The sequence goes on along the minus strand of NC_045704.1, from coordinate 20,834,097 downwards.
GGTATTTTTCATTCTTCTTAAAACTTAGAAAAGTCTCAGCTTAAAAAAAACTGACATTTAGTTACCTATGAAGTATTTTAAATAAGGAATCTAATTCTTTCATTTTCTTTCCAGCTACTCCTAAACTTCAGTCTGAGTCCTACAGAACTCCTCGAGGATCTTCAAAAGAGTCAAGATTAATTGAAGATATGCTTTTGAAAGCATGTAAAGAATATGAGGAGGTTTTGAAGAGAAAGTATCTGTTATACGATGTTACAGAGGAACAGTAAATATTTACCTGCTGGGCTGCTTGGGTAACATTTTAGTTATTTCTCTTTAAGTAAGATATAGACAATGTTTATTAAAGGAAAATATTTTTGTATTATATGTGCATGATTAAAACTCATGCACATATAATGTGGTATTTTAAGCCACATTTCTCTGCATCTCATTAACTTGTAAGCCGATTTTGGGAATAAAACCCAGCACTTTGGGGTATTACATACTCAAACTGAGCCCGGATGCCAGCTGTTTAAACAACACCCAACCACCCACCAAACTTCTCATTGATATTGAGCAGTGTTGATTGATAGCTTTTTTGAATTTTCCACTGTTAATCACTGTATATAGACCTGAAGATTTAGACGGACAGCATTCGGATCTGGTGTGGCTGCTGTCAGCGTTCTGATGGATCACAACAATCATTACAGTGCCATCAAACTTTCTATATGCTACCTTAAACACTGATTCACAGCTATTTCCTCAAGGAGAAATGAAATCTACCTCAGGCTTTTCATCTTCTCTATTTATTTAATTACTTTTTGGAAACAGTCTTAAAATTAGAGACAAGTTCTGAGCACCAGACTCAAGTGGACATTGTCACAAAACTGTCACATCTTCCATTCATTCTCCTAAGGCACTATTTATCTTTCCTAAGTGTCACTTGTTCTACCATTAGCACCTTTTCTCTCCCCTCTCACCAAGAAGTCATTTGTTTTTCAAAAAATGCCTTTCTCCTTTTCCTGTCACTTATTAAATTGTATATAAGCCTCCAATTCTAGCCACCCCTCCCAATCACATTTCTTTGTAAACTCTTGCATGTATTCATATGTAATTTTTTTCTCACAGTAATTGGCTTTAGTCAATTTAATTTGCAGTCTCCCAATCACTGAACCTAAGAGAGTAAAGGAAATATTCTCCTTCTCAACAATTTCCAAGAGCTAAAATTTTAATAACTCCTACTTACATCCTTTATTCCCTTTTCTGTCCTTGCAGTGTACTTACTTGGCAAAACTCCCAATGACACAACTGACTGATTATCATTCTTCCCCCTTAAGTTCCCCCAGGCATCTAAGTGCTGCTGAAGACAACCAGACACTGCCCAGTGTTCCTACTACTTTTATTTAGTTAATTTGCATCTTCTTCCTTCTCAGTGATGATTTCAAATTTCCCTCTCTGTAAACATCTCCCTGTTTCTTCCCTCTAACTTGAACCACACAGTCTTACTTCCGACGACAAACTTCCTGAAAGATTTGCCTGCTTCCCAATCAGCAGTCTGTCCCCACCCATCTGGTGTGTCTTCCCCTTCCTCCATCCCCACGCAACGAGTCACTGATGACTCCCATGTCTAAATCAAAGTGACACCTTTCCATCCCTTGTCTAACTGAAGTTTCTCATGCCTCCAGCCATTCCATGTAACCAACCTCTGTAACTGACCGCTGCCTGCAGCAACCTCTTCAGTCTTTAGCTGAAGATGATGTTGAAGGTGAGGGCTTCAGCCTTCTTGATGAGTTCACTCAGTTTTTCCTGGCTGTCTCCCAGGGGTATAAACAGGAAGTACACATGTTATTCAATTTTTGTTTATTTTTCTCCTGTTAATCTGCCTCATGTCAGTTTAAATGTTAGACCAGCCAGATGAACCTAGAAGGGTAGAGGACTACTCCCCGGCCCCGCCCCAGCACGAGCCTGTGCTCATTTACAGCTGGCGTGGGCGCTGCCTCGCCTGCAGGGAAGAGATCGATGGCAAACACTGCTATTCCTACAGCACTAGCCAGTGAGCTGAAGCTCACCTGAATGTCTTCCAGGCTGAGGTGGGGTCACTGATCCTGGCAGCAGAAGGCTGCCTTTGTGAAAGAAAAATAAAAATGGAGTCTGCATTGCTTGAGAGGGCTCTCTAAGGAGGTGTGACTTATGCACATCTCAGCCCACAGAGAATCCAACCCTGTGAGCATTCATTGCCTTAATGAAGTCATCTGGAACACCTGCCAGAAACTTAAGATACTCATTAAGCCCCAACCCGAAAATAACCTGTGATTCCTTAAGGAAAAGGTTTCCTGCCTGGCTCACATCAGTAACAGCCACAATTCTCGTCCGGCAACTTTTGACAACCTCTTGGCTTTTTGTCTTTATAAGCCCCTAACTCCCGTCCTTGAGACACTCAGTTTTACCCAAACCTGTGTCTCCCAAGTTGCAATTTATTTCTTCCAGTTTTATTGAGATATAATTGACATGCAGCACTGCATTATAAGTTTCAGGCATACAGCATAACGACTTCATTTACACATATCGTTACATGATGACCGCAATGTACTTTACTATAACTATGAACATAACTATACCCCTGTCATTGGGATATAGTAAAATGATTAGTCAGGGTTCTCCAAGGGGGAAATGAAAATAATAGGAGATTATCCAACTCTCTGTCTATCTGTCTGTCTAGCTTTCTATCATGTCTGAAATCTGTAGGGTGGGCCTGCAGCCTGGAAATTCAGGTAAGAGTTAATGTTGCAGTCTTGAGTCTGAATTCCAAGGGACCATAGTCTGGAGATTCAGAGTGGGTTTCCACGCTTCAGTCATGAAAAGAATTCCCTCCACTTTGGGGAGCCTCAGGCTTACCTCTGAAGACCTTCAGCTGATTGGATGAGGCCCATCAACATTATGGAGGGTAATGAGCTTTATTCAAAGGTACTGATTTAAATGCTAACCACACCTGAAATACATGTTCACAGAAACCTCTAAACTGGTGTTTGACCAAACAACTGGGCATCATAATCTAACCAAGAGATATTTATGAGGAGTTGGAGAGATTTGTTCTAAGGGGAGATAAAGCTTTGTTCCAGCAGGAAGTAATTTGCTCAGCACAGTTCTAGGTCAGCTTTGGGAACCTGATAATCATGAAGTCTGATCTGATTTTCCCAGCTTGTGACTCTTTGTGTCCAGCAGATGGCGCGAACTGACCAGTCATAGTTCAGACGCACAGGCTTATTTTTGGGAACAGGTGCGATGTATTTATGTATGGCCAGCATCTTAAACAAAGCCCTCATGTTGTCTGTCTGTGACTCTATTTCTCCATTTTACTGAGACATGTGGATCAAAATGAGAAGTTCACAGGAAAATGGTTGTCTTTCCTGGAATGTGGTGATATTGAGGAATAATGAAAATGTTAAGTCAAACACAGAGACAGCCTAGTAAAATGGCACCTAAACACAGGTGTGGGGAACTCGTGTGTGTGTGTGTGTGTATGTGTGTGTGTGTGTGTGTGTGTGTGAACTTGTGCTTCTGAGAAAGATTAAACAGGAGTGGAACTGATGAAAATTACTTCAAAAAAAGGTAAAGATAAGATATTGTAGAAAAACCTGTAAAGGGAATATATTTGGAGAAATGAAAGAGAAAAGCCAACTCGAGTGCGTGTGAGACCGGGCTACGTGGATGGAGTGTTAACACGGGAACCCCTGGAGAAAGGATCCATGCGCCCCAATAACAGGAGACCTGAGCTCCAAATGAAGACCATGTAAGTGGAGGATTAGGAAAAAGACACCAAACCATCTGCAACCAATTCAATGGGATCCTTTATTTTATGGGGCTCTTCACTTCATTCTCACATAGACTAGGAACGATCCACATTACACGCAGCGTGTGTTCCAGGAGGCAGGCTTGAAGCTGTAGGCACTGAAAAAGGAACCTCCCTACCATGAAAAATGAGAGAAGAAAATCACAAGGCTGAGTTGGAATAGTACCTAATAACAGGAGGTGCTGGTAAGGAATCTCTCTGCAAGGTTTGACAGGGAATTTTGCATTTCCCCCTAGACGTCAAACTGAAAAACAAAAACAAACCCTGCTTCTTCCTCCCAGGTCCACACTGAGTCACAAGACTATTATTCATTTGAACTTTTAAAATGCATGGGTTCCTATTTATGTATTCTTGGTTCAAAGTAAAAGGTGAAATATGTAAACAGAGGTAGTTTGCATGCGGGCTGTGAATGGTCTTGAGTGCCATGCTGAGGAACGTCAACTTAATCCTGTCTGCAAAAAGAAACTGCTGGGGAAGGCTGCAAAATGACTTGGGGCTTAAAATCTTCCCCTGGACACCTCAAGGTTTAAAAATCCCACTCTGGAGATCCTATGGTGTAGAAATCCCATCCTGGTGTAGAGAATGGATGGGTATAGCAAACATATTGGAAACAGAGATGCTTTTTTCAGACAGTGCAGAAGACGTGTGTGAGAGCTGTAGTGGAGGGCATACAGAGAGGTGGCTGTATCTGAGAGACAGAGCAGCTAGAATCAATAACACTTGGTGAATTACTGGATGTGGTGATTAAGGGAGAAGAAGGAATCAAAGATGACTCAGATTTCCAGAGAGACCAACTAGCTGAAGGGCAAGGCTATTAGCCTAGATCAGGGACACGGGAAGAGGAATAAGATTGGGGATGAGATAAGTTTTTTTCAATCTAAAATTTAAAGAATCTGTATTATGCGCCAGGGCTTTGCTGGTACTGAACATGTATCTCACTTAATCTCAACAGCATTCTGACGGAAGTCTTGTCATCAACCCCATTTGACAAAGGAGGAGATGGAACCACAGAGAGGTTAAGTGCCTTGCTGTGGGCAGCCAGCTCTCTCGTGGCGGGGAGGCGGGCAGCAAGGGCTCTCTCTCATTAACTGTGCCCACCTGTCTGAGATGAATTGTGAGCATGTTGAGGAGGTGGCGATCTGGGGCTATCTAATTGTTGGTATAAAATTGGCAGATGAAAATCTATTTCCTTTTATGCTTTTTTTTTTATTTTCCTTCCATTTACATGTCAGTATTTATCAAGGCTTGACGTGGAGCCCCATGTTCTTTTCTTTGTATGTTGTATCCATTTTCATCCACACTTTCACACCCACGCATTGACTCCCGAGCACTGATCTCAGTCCTTGACAAACAGCTATTTATCTCCAGCTGCCTGTTAAGCATTTCTAATGGCATGACTGCTGCCATAAAAATATTTAATCCCTAACTGATGGTGTAGGGTCTAGTAACCAGCTGTGTCAACCTGGAACAGTCATATATCTTTTCAGAGCTTCAGAGTTTTCTTGGCTGACAAGAGGTGGTTGGAAGTTGAGTATCTAGAGTACAAGGCCTTACAGCCTAGGAGAAGCCTTAGATACCTATATATTGATAAAACCTCCTTACGCTGCCTAGGTTCCTGTAGTTCTAATTTGTGCTGTTCAATACAGTTTAAACTTAAATTCTATATAGTTAAAAACTCTCTTCCTCGGACTCACTAGCCATATTTAAATGCTCAGTTGTCATATTGTGACTAGCGGCTACCGTAACAAACAATGCTGACACAGAACATTTTTGTCATTACAGAATGTTATTCTGGATGGCTCTATAAATTAACCAACCATTGCATTTAAAGCCAAAACTATCTTCCTCTCCATTAGCTCAAACTTCATACTTCCTTTGTCTCATGTAGCATATGACACCACTGCTACGGGCTGAGTAGGGTCCCCTACCACCCCCGGCCCAGGTTCATATGATGAAGCTCTAGTCCCCCCACCACAATGTGACTGTATTTGAAGACAGAGCCTTTAGAGAGAGAATTACAGTTAAATGTGATCACAGCATGGGACCCTAATCCAATAGGGCTGGCTTCCTTATAAGAAGAGAAGGGACCCCTGTCTCACAGCAAGGGCATAGCGGAAAGGCCAGGTGAGGACTCAGTGAGAAGGGAGCCTCCTGTAAGCCAGGAACAAAGTTCTCACCAGAAACCATCCGTGATGGCACCTTGATCTTGAATTTTTGCATTTCAGAACTATGAGAAAATAAATGTCTTGTTTAAGCCACCCAGTCGGGCATTCCATTATGGAAGCACAAGCAGGTTAATACAAATGTTCTCTAAGAGACCTGACCGGGTAGGAAGTCCAGGTATGAAGGAAAGAGTTGCCTCTGCTTCTGCCCACACCTCCATATCTAACTCTAACGCCTTTGTCTTCTCTTTTAAATTGATGTTTTCTTTTGCATTTGTCTTGAATATTCTCTTTCCATTTCCACTACTAACATTGCATCATCTCATATTTGACATGCTGAGCTACGTGGCATCACTCTCCCCAACTACTACTTGCAATTTATAAATTAATCTCACTAAAAGATTGTTTTCAATAATATGTTAATTTTTGTCATCAAGCTTCAGAGGTTCTTGATGAACTCTAGGACAAAGCCCAAGCTTCCTATCTGAAGATTCATAGTGCGGCCCCTATCTACTCCTTTTTTTAAAAAATTAGATATAATTGACATAAGACATATTAGTTTTAGATGCACAACATAATAATTCAGTATTTGTATACATTGTGAAACGATCACCACATAAGTCTGGTTGCCATCTTCCACCATTCTTAGTTACAAAAAACACAAATTTTCTTAATGCCTCCCCCCCACGCAGTACGCACTCTGAACCAACTGATCCTCCGGCTCGTTTCTACACTTTGACAATCACCGACCTTGCTCCTTGCTCACGTGTCCTGTCCCAGGAGGCAAGTGGATCCTGCTCTATGTTCTGACTCTTCCAACTCCTCATTGTCCATCACCCATCACCCCCAGCGCAGCCCACAATTCCCTCTCTTTCTTGGAAACTTGACTCGTCACTACCAGCAACAGAATCACAACAGAAATTACAATAAAAACAACTTAAGGAATGATTACTGTCAGCCAGCGACTGTGCTTAGGAGTTTATTTTATGTACTTTTTCATAAAAACACTCTGCAATCAACATCACTGTCACCGATTTTAAATGGAAGAACTGAGGATCCTATTGCCCAAGTGAAGGCAAGCCTTAGCTTATCCCTCTTTGTTACACTCTCTCCTTAATGCTGATTTAGTGTTTGGTCCCAGAATAGTTGTCTTGTTTTCCCTACTAGCCTGGAAGCTTCCGAAGGCAAGTCCGCATCTAACACACTTCAATCAGGCATCAAAGCCGATCTCCAACTGTCCCGCTTTTCTCCCCACTTAGCTTTCTAAATCCCATCCCTGGAAGGCTGACATTCCTCACATATCAGCCTTAGGCTCGCTGCTCTTTCTTGCTCTATGCACTTTGCATTGTCACTACATGAGCTCTTGGCTCCACCACCAACTGTATGTGTGGTTCAGACCTGCCTGGCCTACTCCTCTGGTAGAAAATACCTGTATGGAGAGAAAGGCTGGAATCCATCAGCAGCCGTAGAACTCTTTTGTGACCTCTGGCAGGGCCAAAACTGGTAGGAGGATAGTGAGACCCTGAGGATGTGAACTTTAAGGAGATGCTCCCACAGGATTGTGGACTTGCTGACCCTGAACTTTCATGACCCTGAGGAAAAGTCTGCCCTTGACCTGTGGGGTCAGCCTAGGGAACATGCTTGGTACACCAACAGTGTTGGCTGTAGTCCTGTAGGTCTTTGGAATGTACTGTAATATACTACATTTTCCCTTGTTGTATAGTTAGTGCTATGCTGGGCTTTCCCTTTGTTACATGTTAAGTTTCTTGAGAACAGAAACTCAGTTATCTCTTTAAACCCTCCCCGCCAGTGCTTTATAACACACCAGCCACCCCCCCCCCAAAAAAAGTGGTTGCAATGTTGATTTGAATTCCCTCTTTTTTTGTACTATCCCTGCGGTGGAAGCCTATGAGAGCTCCCATTCCCTTTACCCCTATGAGTTACATCCTGGACCCAGAGAGATATCTATAAAAGATTTAGGGACTGCAGGGAGTCAATGGAGGAACAGGCACAGGAAGCAGCACTTAAAGAACTAGAGCCAGAAAAGTGGTTCTCAGTGTGGTCCCTGGATCCACAGCCTCAGCCTGACCTGGGAACATGTTAGAAACGCAAGCTCCCAGGCCCCAGCCAGAAATACTGAGTCAAAAACTCTGGGAATGGGGGCCTGAGACCATGTCTTTATAAGCCCTTGAGTGATTCTAAGCTGAAGAATGATCAGGTAGTGAATCAACCTTAGGGCCACAAAGGATTTCTTGGAGTGAGCCAGAGGGAAGAAACTGTAACCTTAGAATATTAGTCTTGTTGAGTAGCAGCGCTGAGAGAGACTGACTGACCCTGGGGAATGCGATTTTATTAAAGAAACAAATTGAAATCTGAGATGCTTTTGACACTAAAGAAAAGGGTTTCTTTTATAGACAGTTTCAACCTGTTCAATAGAAACTCAACGAAAAGGATCCTGAAGAGACTGAGGTGTCAGGGGACACTCAGGATAGGACAAGCCAGCTCAGAGGAGAAGCGGATGTCAGAGCAGACACGGAAGCTCAGCGGGGAGCCAGAGCCTGGCACGGATACATGACTCTGTCCCCAGATGCAGAGAGTCTTCAGCTTGGTCCCTGTAAAGACACAGAGGAAATGGCAGAGTTTGAAAGCCTGGGAGGAAAGGATGTGTTTAAGACTGTGAGTTTCAGAGAGCATAGAATGACTCAAGAGGCAGGCTGCACTTAGGACTAGGAAACCAGTAATATTCATGCCAGGCTCATCCAGGTGGGGGAACTGGCTGTTCCCAGATATTAGGCCTTGTGTTAGTCAGGTTTTTCTGGAAAACAAGAGGGGGTGTGTGTTTGTCTGCATGTGTGTAGGGGGAGAGAGGGAGGGAGAGAGAGAAAGAGAGAGAGGGAGAAAGAGAGAGAATGAGAGTTTGATCTGTTGATTTTAAAGAATTGGTTCCCATGATTGTAAGAGGCTTTGTGAGTCCAAAATCTGATGGAATATGTTGGCAGGCTGGAGACTCCAGGAAGAGTTGCAGTTCAAGTCCAAAGACAGTCTACTGGCGGAATTCCTTCTTGCTGGGTTAGGGAGATGTAGGGTGGGGCTGGGGTCTTTGTTCTATTGAGCCCTTTGACTGATTAGATGAGGCCCACCTATATGATGGAGGGCAATCTGCTTTGCTCTAAGTCCATCAATTAAATATTCATCTTATTCAGAAAACACCCTCACAAGAAACATCAAGAACACTGTTTGACCAAATATCTGGACACCATAGCCCAGGCAAGTTGATATATAAAATTAACTATCATGGGCCTACATTCAGGACAGCTGCCTGCTAGCAGGCTGGTGGTCGTGGTACGAGTGTCTGGTGCGCTGCTACTGTGCTGAACAACTCAGAGGTGCAGAGATCCCAGTAAAGGGATGCACTACTTTCTTGGTGTTTGGCTCATTTCAATTTATAAGCTGGGTGTGTATAATACTCTAGTTAGAGGAAGGAATGAATTATATAAATTTCTATAAACAAATCAAGTGTTAATAATTCTTTAATTGTTGGAGACACCATATCTACAATGTTAAATTTTTATCCCCCTTTACCATTCCCTTACTCAAGACTGTCCTAATTTTTAGATCCTCTACTTCAACATAATTTCATTGCTTTTCATGCACTTCCTGATTACGCTTCCTCTGTTTTGACTCTATTTTCCTTGCCTTGTTTATTTCTTTATTGTCTATAAAAATTAACAGGCATTTGGACTATTCTAATTTTTTGTTATTATGAATAACATTGCTATGAGCATTTATATGTCAGTGTTTTGATATATACGTCCGCTCATTTCTGTTGGGGCTATTCCTAAAAGAGACATACATGCAAGTATGCAATTTTTATTAGACTATATAATACAAGTTTCTTCAGGCTGTGTCTGAGTATTCTAGGTGCTCTACATTTTCCACCAACACCTGGTAGTGTTAATCTTGCCATTCCAGTGGGTTTGAGGTGAATATTTAATTGTGGTTTTAATTTGCATTCTCTGAATATTAATAAGTTTGAATTCCCTTTCATTTGTTTGCTGGCTATTTTGAGATCTTTTGGGGGGTGGGAAGTACCCATTCAAATCTCTTACCCTTTTCTTTTTTTCTATTGGATTTTTCTATCTTCTTATTGATTTTTTGGTCTTTCTTTATGTATTTTTTATACAAATCCTTTGTGGCTTATAGGCATTGTGTTTATCTTCCCTGAATTTGTGGCTTGACTTTTTACTCTAAATTGTATCCTTTGATAAACAGAAGATCTTAATTCGAATGTGGTCCAATTTATCAGTCATTTTTTGTATGGTAAGTGCTTTTGTGTCTTGTTTAAGAAATCCTTCTTCAACCCCAAAGTAGTGGGGGCTTGGTTATGTTAGATACTCATAGAAATTTTATCTTTTATGACTCACATTAGATAAACTATCACTTGGAATTAATTGTATGTAAGGTATGAGGTAGTGTCAAGGTTAATTTTTTCCAGTGTGTTCCAGGTTGAGTTCCCTAGCAAACAGAATCTGGGACTCTAAGATTTGTGTGCAGAAGTTTTACTGGGGTAAACTTCTGAGAGGTAGTATACGGAGTTAGATGGGGTGGAGGGAGACTTAAGTTTGAGGATGCAGTTGCTTTCATGACCTAAGCTGTTCCCAAGGGGAACTCTTAAACTAGAATGGTTCTTGAGAGGCCAATCCAGGAAGGGTCAGGACTTTCCATACTTGCGTTGACCAGTCATTGATGTAGGAGTATCCTCAGGGAGAGAGAATCATCTTGGAAGAAGCTTCTTTCTTTGGCTATGGGAAATTCCCAGGAGAGGCAGCTGTGAGCAGTGAGCAGCCATCTAACTCTCCCAGCTACCAGAACAATGAGTACCTCAGGCCTGAAAGAGCATCTGAGTAATCCAGGTGACTCGGTACCATTTATTGAGAAGAGTGTCCTATTCCCACTGTTCTGCAGTGCCACCTTTGTCATAGGTCAAGTGACCACATGCGTGGGTCTGACTTTTGAACTCTATTCTGTTCCATTGGTCTCTGCCAATCCTTGATGCAGTACCACGGTGTCATAATTACTGCAGATTTATCATAAGTTTTCATGTCTCGGACACTTTTTTTTCAAGATTGTTTTGGCTATTCTTGGCCCTTTGCAATGCTACTGTAGTCGTAGAACTAGTCTGTCAATGATCACACATACAAAATGTCTGCTTGGTTTTTGACTGGGTTTACACTGAATCTATGGCTTTAATTAGAGGATAACTGACATTTTAGAAACATGGAGTCTTGTAATTCACAAACTTGATCTATCCCTCCTCCTGTTTTGCCTTTAATTCCACTAAATAATATTTTATAGTTTTCTGTGTAGAGTCCTTGAAAATCTTTTCCCTTCCTTTTTTCTGATGCTGCTGTAAATTTAAAAAAAAATTCACATTCGAACTATTTACACTGCTATAAAATTACAACTGATTTTTCTATATTACCATTATATCTGGCAGCTTTGTTAAACTTATTTACTAGTTCAAATACTCAATCTGTAGGTTATTCTGAATTTCATACATGGATATTTATGTTGTCATTGAAAAATGACAGTTTTCTATCTTCTTTTCCACTACTTAACTCTTTTAATTTCTCTTCCTTATTTTAGGAACTCTGACTGAATGAAAATAAAATATCAGGTTTAAGAGCCATAGTAGGTAATTATAGCACAATTGAATTAACATTTTATTGAAGGACAGTTAAATTGGTCTTCTCTTTCCTATAAATAATGCTGCAGTGAGTATATTTTCACACATGCTTTTGTGCAGTTGCCTCATTCATTCATTAGAATGTATTCCTGGATTTTTTGGAATAGTCCAATCAACAATTAAATCAAATGCACATAAAATATGTTTAAAATATTTTTATAACATGTATATGTGGTTACCAGACAACCATGCATTTTCTTAGTAACTTCTGCTTTGAGTTACAAGGGATCACATTGTTATGGAAAAAAGTGTAGGGTCTTCAAATGTACATTTAGAAAAAGAACTTTTGTGTGACATGAGTTTATATTCTCCTTTGTATGTGTGACTTAAGTTACTCTAACTTCCAAGGATTCATATGACCTTACTGTATTTTTATAAATCTCTTTCATAGTGTAAAAACTGCCTGATCTCTTGACCTAAAGAAAAATGCATTTTCCAAACATTTTCTTTTGATACTGCAAAAAGAAAGAAGAGAGAAAGGGGTGGGAGGGACAGAGTGAGAGAAAGAACAAAAGTGAGGGGAGTATGGATAAACTATTTGACACCTTAATTCCTACCTTGCCCACTGCCTCCAATTTCAAGGTAATAGACTAATTCATTGCCTCTTGGCCAGTAAAACAGGTGGAAAGCAGAACCATCTGTAGAATGTTCTGGCTTTGTTTGAAACAGTTTAATCCCACTGAGAACAATAATTCCCCAGAAAAATGTTGCCCTCGTCTAGTGTTAGAAGAGGTTCATAATTTCAGCGGCGTAGCGACCCAGGTCCTGTTTACAGAAGATGCCTCAGGGAGGCAGCACGATCTCATAGAGGAATATTGGCACAGAGATTACAACGGGATTCTCAGATAAAATGCAGGACATCCAGTTAAGTATGAAATTCACATAGACAGTCTTTTTTTATATAAGTATGTTCCAAATATTGCATGGAGCATACTTAAAAGATTGATTTGCTGTTTATCTGAAATTCAAATGTAATTGAGTGTCTTTTTTTGTTGTTATTATTATTATTATTTTTGCTCAACTTGGCAACCCTAGATCGCAGGCACTTTAGAGCTCAGCTTTGCATCAGACAGAGATGCCTGAGGCCCACGTGTAGTGTGGCATGCGTCAGAGAGCCACCAGGTCTGGGTCTGCACAAACAGGGACAGCACATATCTTGGTACTTAGTGGAGATAAACAGACGACTGAGGACTAAGACCCTCCAATTGGTCACAATGTGAAGCCTTCGAACCAGGGTCCAATCTGGTGTGGGATGGGTAGATTTTTCCAAAATGTGTGAGGCTGAATTTCTGATTTGCTTGTTGAGATGAAATAGTCACGTAAAATTATATTGTTTCCTAGGATATTTTAAAGCCATATTCCATTCACGTCTGAGTTAGTAAACTGTGATTCTTACCTTGTGATGATGCAAAACCAAACCAGAAAAGTCTGGAGTTTCAAAATCTAGGTGATTCGTGTCTTAACTTTTTTTTCCGCAATGGTCAGAGCTCTAGAAAAAGGTTTGTTTGAACCAGTCAGGAGTGGAACTAAGGATTCAGGGTGATGGCATGGTGACGACTACCTATTTCTGCATCTGAAGATGTCCTCATGTGGTTGCCCTGTTGTCCCCGAGGTGCCTCTGAGTTGCAGAGGACAGGGTAGGAGGCAGAGATCTGCCCAGCTGGGACCTGCAGGGCGTGCACGCAGCTTATCCTGCCCACTCATGGGCAGCACTCCCGCAGCCACCTCAGAGCTGCACGACAGGAGTGGGAGATGCTATAAGTGTTGGTCACAAAGAAAGTGGCCATGACCAGAATCTGCAAACTCAAATGCAAACTCAACACAAACTCAAAAAACCCAGTGCAAATTTAAAAAAAAAATCCAAATGAGTGCGGTTCCCCAGGGAGATCTGTGTGTAGGTGAAAACCACCCCCAAGGAGTACGTGTTGTTCGTTATGACAGCACTTTGACTCCAATTTGCACGTGGCTCTTGTGACCCTGGTGAGTTCAGCTGGACCATGAGCTTTTGCAACGACCCCATTTGTCCCCAAGACTTTGAAGGCTAGTCTGAAGGCAGCCAGGCTGTTTCCTTGGCCATTTTCCTTCCTGGCTCACTTCCTAAACTTTAATGCCTTACCAATCCTACACTACCGCAATGCCTTACTTATCGACAGTAAGAAAATCAAGCAAAATTAAACCAAAACCCACAAAAGTCAAACCCAGCCAGGGAAAGATCGTTCATGAGAGACAACTTAGAGATCTTGGAAAGACCCAGCATGGCCAGGCTCACCTGCCTGCTAACTGCTAATTTCCCCAGCTCCCCTCTGATTTCTTCTTGACCTTTGACTGGAGGCTGTTTTAATTGATTTCTCCGTGTGAGGATGTTGGGGAGAAGAGGTGCTTTTCTCACTAAGAAGATCCTGGGACCGTATTTTTACTTCAGATGCTCAAATGACAAGTTTAAATAAGGATAAAGAATCCAAAAGAGGAATTCAGTTAGGTACATTATGCAGAGACAAGATTTAAAAAAAATATATCCTCTTCACTCTTCACATATCTACTCATTAGCAATACAGCTCAGTTTTCTCCTGGCCCTTGTCCCAAATCTGCCCCCATCCAAGGAGGAAGTGAGTGCGAGGGTGGGGGAAACCCAGCGTCCTCGATAGACGTTGTAATACAAAGCCATTAAATTGGAGGTGAAAACTACTTCCTAATAATTTGCAGGAAGCTGTGTCCTGTTTTTTAGGAATTCACCAGTTCAGAACTCATTTGGCAGCACAGAGACCTATTTCTGGGCTTTTTTTTTTTTTTTTTAACCTAAGAACTACTCTTCCAATGACCTCTAGGTCAAATTTTAGAGACGAGTTTACTGATGATCAAGGAACTGGTATATGAAGTCTAAAATCCTCTGCCCGTATTTAAGAGGTACCCTGGGATCTGGACTTTCTCATTTCAATTCCTAGTATACTTGGAATGTGTTATGTACTAAAAAGCTTCACTTTAAGAAAATACTAGGAGTAAAGATTATTATTAGGTTGTACTGAAAATGTGGCTATTTTTCCAGCTTGCTGATATATCTAGCTGTCCTCCCACCATCTCTCACTAACCAGCAGTTTGTTCCCACAGTATTTTGATGTTTGAACAAAGGCCCACCCTCCCCACTGCCCTCTCCAGGCAGGGCTTCTCTCTGCTGTTATCAGAGAGAGATCTGACCTGATAACTTTGACTTCTAAATGAACACTGAAATCAGTCTCTCTGGGGCATCAAGCTGGTTTCTCCTTCCAGGTACTGTGGCACACCTTAAATCCTTCTTAAGGAAGGAGGACTGGAGCAGTACCCTGTGCCCTTCTGGCAGGAGAGAAGCTCATGCACTTTATCTTTTCTCTTTCCCATCTCTTGTCTGAGGGAATCCCAGGAATAGCTAATATTGTCAAATATGTCAGTGGCTTCCTCTTTATATCTGGTCTTCAGGTGCCATAATTATCATAATATATATCATTAAATATGTCAGATTCAATTTGTGGTAAATCTTATCTCATTTCAATGTTACTATTTGTGTTTTAAAATCTAGGAGAGTTTCATCTGGAACCAGGCTGTCCTGTCATTGATCTGAACTGGCTTTCTGGAGAATTACGTTGTGCCTCTGTGATCTTGCTGTGTACCCCGTGCTGGAAGCTTCTCTCCCTTCCTGGTGGGTATACACTTCTCATTTCCTCAGCCTTCTGTTCATGATTTGTGGATCAGATAGAGGATGATGTTGGCTCCATCTGGAAAGTGGCTCAGCCAGTCTTTGAGAAGACACACTGGGGGCCTGGAAATAGTGCTCTGGACACAGACTGATAGGGAAGAGAAGAAGGATCTGGACTCTTAGAAAGTGAAATCAAATTTCAGCCTGAAGTGGTTTGCGTCAGAGATGAACAATTGTCATTCACACAGAGATCTAGTTGAAGGCAGGCACTGCCAATCTTTCTTGATCTCAAATACCTCCCCCAGAGGCCTGTCTGAGCCCTGAAACTTTCCACAAGTAGATGGTTGGCTGTTGGGCTAAGTCAGCCAGAAAAGCTGACTGTGTTACTCAGGAAGAGTAGTAAGTTGGCAACTACTAGAACATTTGTACCATTGCTTTGCCAGATTCATCAGCCCAGAGAATTGCAAAGGGGGGGGCAGATAGCCTGTGGGGATAATTTATTTGGGGACAAGGCTATAGAAGCAATGAAAAGTGACAGTGATTTCTTTCCTTCCCTTCTGTTCCCTCACCTTTTCTTTCTTAAGCTCCTTTAATTGACCTCAGGACTTTGGCTTTACCGTCATCCTTTGTCCAATATGCTTTCATCATTAGTCAGTGCATGATCTGACTTATTTATTTAATTATTTTAAATAAGCAGTCATGAATCTAGTGCCCACCTCATTTTCAATGCCTTACTCCACCCATGGAGGTCAGCGATCTCCCTGAATCCTGTGTTCATAATTTCCTTGCGTTTATTTTCATCTGTGTGAGAATAACACAATTCATTCACCCGTTCTCCTGTGGATGAGCAGCTAGGTTTTTCTAGGGTTTTGCTGTTTCAACAGTGATGCTATTAACATTGTGGTAAATATCACAGGGTACACATGTGCAGAGTTTCTTCTGTGTATATATCAAGCGTGGAAGTACTAGACCATAGAGTAGGTGAATGTTTGACATTACTAGATAATCCTCAATTATTTTCTAAAATGATCATACTGATTTACATTTCTACCAGTAAAGCATAAAAGATTTTCTGGATCCACATCTCCTCCATCCTTCCCACATCCAGTGCCAATAACTTGGCATTATTGGACTTCAGTTTTTGCCAATCATATGGATTTACTTTGTGTGTCTCATGTTTTGTGTGTCTCATGCATTTTCATGAGGTTGCACATTTTCTTTGTGTTTACTGCCCATATGTTTCTTCCATTTTGAAATTTCTGTTCATGGCTTCTGCTCATTTTTCAATTGGGATATGAGTAGTTTAAACTGGTACGTAGGAAGAGTCATTTTTCTAAAAAAATAATCTTTATTCTAAATTTAGGATTCTATTCCCAAATAGAGTTGGCACACATAATTTTATACATTATTATTCTTACTCTAGGAAAATCTTCTTTGCATCTGAAATTCAGGGGATATTAATGGGCAACCATGTTCCTAAACTTCAAAAAATTATAATCCTGAATTCAACAATTTTCAACTAACTCAACCATTGCGGCGGCAGCAGGACAGCGGCGGCGGCGGCAGGGCAGTGGCAGGTCAGCGGCGGCGGCAGGGCAGCAGCGGCGCGGGAAGCATCGGCGGCGGCAGGGCAGCA
Organism: Camelus ferus; assembly: GCF_009834535.1. Lineage (NCBI taxonomy): Eukaryota > Metazoa > Chordata > Mammalia > Artiodactyla > Camelidae > Camelus > Camelus ferus. The sequence goes on along the minus strand of NC_045704.1, from coordinate 20,817,057 downwards.
TCGACGGCGGCAAGCAGCGGTGGTGGCAGGGCAGCGGCGGCAGGAGGGCAGCAGCGGCGGCGGCGGCAAACAGCGGCGGCGGCAGGACAGCAGCGGCGGCAGGGCAGCAGCGGCAGCGGCAATCAGCGGCGGAGGCAGGGCAGTGCCAGGTCAGCGGCGGCGGCAGGGCAGCAGCGGCGGCGGCAAACAGCGGCGGTGGCAGGGCAGCAGCGGCGGCGACAAGCAGCAGCGGCGGCAGGGCAGCGGCGGCAGCAGGACAGCAGCAGCGGCGGCGGCAGGGCAGCGGCGGCGGCAGGGCAGCAGCGGCGGTGGCAAGCAGCGGCAGCGGCGGCAGGGCAGTGGCAGGTCAGCGGCGGCAGCAGGGCAGCAGCGGCGGCGGCAGGGGAGCAGCGGCGGCCACAAGCAGCGGCGGCGGCAGGGCAGCAGCGACGGCGGCAAGCAGCGGCAGCGGCAATCAGCGGCGGCGGCAGGGCAGTGCCAGGTCAGCGGCGGCGGCAGGGCAGCAGCGGCGACGGCAGGCCAGTGGCAGGTCAGCGGCGACAAGCAGCAGCGGCGGCAGGGCAGCGGCGGCAGCAGGACAGCAGCAGCGGCGGCGGCAGGGCAGCGGCGGCGGCAGGGCAGCAGCGGCGGTGGCAAGCAGCGGCAGCGGCGGCAGGGCAGTGGCAGGTCAGCGGCGGCAGCAGGGCAGCAGCGGCGGCGGCAGGGGAGCAGCGGCGGCCACAAGCAGCGGCGGCGGCAGGGCAGCAGCGACGGCGGCAAGCAGCGGCAGCGGCGGCAGGGCAGTGGCAGGTCAGCGGCGGCAGCAGGGCAGCAGCGGCGGCGGCAGGGGAGCAGCGGTGGCCACAAGCGGCGGTGGCGGCAGGGCAGTGGCAGGTCAGCGGAGGCGGCAAGCAGCGGTGGCGGCAGGGCAGCGGCGGCAGCAGGGCAGCAGCGGCGGCGGCAGGGCAGTGCCAGATCAGCGGCAGCGGCAGGAAGCAGTGGCGGCGGCAAGCAGCGGCGGTGGCAGGGCAGCAGCGGCGGCGGCAGGGGAGCAGCGGTGGCCACAAGCAGCGGCGGCGGCAGGGCAGTGGCAGGTCAGCGGCGGCGGCAGGGCAGCGGAGGTGGCAGGGCAGCAGCGGCGGTGGCAGGGCAGGGCATTTTTACTGACTCTGAGTTCAAACACAATGTACCACCTGATTTCTTTGGCAATGGACATGTCTTCAGTGTCCTACAAGTCACATCTAGCTTCCTGGGTATCAAGGGAGGTAGAAATTATATGAAGGGGCTGAGAAAGGTATGAATATCATGAGAATGGTGAGGTGTGTCACCTGCAATACAACACAGCTTAACCTGTTCCTTTGAAAACAGAATGAAAAAATTCACTTACTTTCTTAAAAGATAGTCTTGATATTCCAGAGCGAATATTTAAATTATTTGAGGTAGACAGCTTACCCCGTGGGACCAACTTGCTGTTCTCCATCATCACATCCCAGTACAACTCCCTCAGAGCAGAACCCGATATTCCCATTCCTCTTGAGAGAGGTCTAGGGCTGCTTTCCTGAATGTTACCCATCCCTAAAAGCACAAACCCAAGCATTACTGGTGAAATTCAAGAAATGCTTTCAAATAGAAAGAGAATAAAGGTTGAAATCCAAGAAGAGGCTGTACAAAAGCAAATAGGCATCACCTGGAAGTCTATGGTAAGAGAAGTTAAGGAAATCAGTGTCTCAAAAACAGATTCTATACATATTTTTAAGAAATCTAGTTGATTTACATAAAAGTTCATGCCTATTATGTGATTCCTCACTTACTAACCATGTCTGTAAACATGGCTAGATATGAATAAAAGAATCACAATTTTCCAATTAAGTGAAATAGTGAATACTAGCTCATAAATGAGTAATAAATTGAATTTTTACATCCTATTTTTCTACAGACTAAGAAAATACAATTCATGGAATTTCTTTTCCAATATAGTATTAAATCTGTACATAAATATATAGAGATAACAGAGTTTGCATAAAATTAAAAAATTTCTTCAAGCCTCAGGTTCATTATGTCACCTCCATTTTTTCCTATTAGTCATTTTTGTAATGGTTTTATATGTCACAATAAATTATTCTCTAACTTGTTTGGGCTTTGTTGTTAAGACCATTTCTTAATTGAAGTATAGTTGATTTACAATGTTGTGTTAGTTTCTGGTGTACAGCACAGTGATTCAGCCATATATATATATATATATATATATATTCTTTTTCATATTTTTTAATTATAGGTTATTACAAGGTATTGAATATAGTTCCCTGTGCTATACCATAGGAACTTGTTGTTTATCCATTTTATATATAGAGGTTTGCATCTGCTAATCTCAAAACTCCTATTTTATCCCCTCCTTTTCCCTTTGGTAACCGTAAGTTTGTTTTCTATGTCTGTGAGTCTGTCTCTGTTTTGTAAGTTCATTTGTCTCATTTTTTTAGATTCCACATATAAGTGATATCATATGCTATCTGTCTTTCTCTGTCTGACTTACTTCATGTAGTATGATAATCTATAGGTCCATCCATGTTGCTGCAAATGGCAGTATTTCATTCTTTTTTATGGCTGAGAAGTATTCCATTGTATACATAGACCACTTCTTTTTCTTTTTTTTTTAATATATTTTTATTGAAACATAATCAGTTTACAATGTGCCAATTTCTGGTGTACAGCACAATGCGTCAGTCATATAGGAACATACATATATTTGTTTTCATATTCTTTTTAACCATAAGTTACTACAAGATACTGAATATAGTTCCCTATGCTATACAGTATAACTTGTTGTTTATCTATTTTATATATATCTATATATTTGCAGTTAGTATATGCAAATCTTGAACTCCCAGTTTATCCCTCCCCCCCCCCCCACCCCGGGTAACCATAAGTTGGTTTTCTATGTCTGTGAGTTTATTTCTGTTTTGTAAATGTTTGTCTTTTTTTTCGGATTCCACATATAAGTGATATCATAGGGTATTTTTCTTTCTCTTTCTGGCTTACTTCACTTAGAATGACATTCTCCAGGTCCATCTGTGTTGCTGCAAATGGCATTATTTTATTATTTTTTATGGCTGAGTAGTAGCCCATTGTATATATATACCACGTCTTCTTTATCCAGTCATGTCAATGGACATTTAGGTTGCTTCCATGTCTTGACTATTGTAAATAGTGCTGCTATGAACATTGGGGTGCATGTACCTTTTCCAATTAGAAAATTCTCTGGATATATGCCCAGGAGAGGGATTGCTGGATCATATGGTAAGTCTATTTTTTTGTTTTTAAAGGAGTATCCATACTGTTTTCCATAGTGGCTGCACCAAATTACATTCCCACCAACACTGTAGGAGGGTTCCCTTTTCTCCACACTCTCTCTAGTATTTATTGTTTTGGGACTTTTTAATATCCATTCTGACTGGTGTGAGGTAAGACCTCATTGTAGTTTTGATATGCATTTCCCTGATAATTAGCAATACTGAGCATCTTCTCATGTACCTACTGGCAATGTGTATAAGACTATTTTTTAAAAATACGTCCTAAGCACTACACTTTCTTATGCCAAATTATTTAGTAAATTTTTAATAGCTACACTATAGTCCATCCTGTGTATACAGCTTCTTAGGTAGATCTCTATTATGTGTGTGTGTGTGTGTGTCTTTTCAAATACATGACAGATCTTTCTCCTGATATTCATCTTTCCATGACTGATTCCGAAGGTAGATTCCTGATCTCTCTGTATGCAAATCCCAATTTTACTCTTAACCAATCCTCAAAGCCTTACAAAACATGGGGTCTCAACACATACCAACACTGAGGACAGTCAGCTGCCAACTGTATATTTTATGTCTTAAATCTTCTATTTTCCTAGACAAATACTAAGAAATTCCAAGTTTTTCCATGAGTAATCAAATAGGACCAACTTCTCTTAATCATCCCTCTGCTATTCTTTGGATGGTCAAATATCTCTTCCTCAAGGAATACAATTTTACGCCATAATTCTTCTTAAAAGAAGGCTGAACTTACAGGAGATGCTACGTATCAAGGGAGAATAGAAGGATCCGTCAGGACCACCTGGGGCTGTTTGGCATCATACTCCACTGATACGGGAGGGACTGGGGAGAGCTTCTTAGATATCTATTACATGGGACATTTCAAAATAAGGAAATGCTCACATAATCTAATATATCTTAACTACATTCAAGAACTAGAGAGAAATAGCAACTTACCAAAGCCATGGTTAAAAATGGTTGAGTACTTGTCAATACTCTTCAAGGTTTCCCTCTTAGAGAAGCACAGAGACCACAGAGGTGAGAACTGGGAAAAGAAAAGTCAGCTGTAAAATGAGATACACCTTTCAGCTCCCAGACTGATGCACATTAATATGAGCTTTTTCCTTCTGTCTTCCTGTTTGTAAAAATACCTTGTCAACATACATAGAAAATAACAGAGGTAAGAGGAATTCTGGGCAAATCCAAACCCTCCACACACAAGAAATACAATAGACAAGCACAGACAACAAGCAGTGTCCTCTTGTCTGAAAACAGGATCCAGACACTTTAGCAGGAGGGTTCTGGCCCATTTCCACTCTGCTCATACTCGCCTGGACCTGAGAGTGGGAAGATATTTTCCCTCTATTCCACATTCCAGGCCTGCAAAGGGAAGACACCATCCACACCTAAACCTCCTCTGTGGCCTCAGGGACCGTCACGTATTGTTAATTCCAGTAAGGCCCACAATATTTCAGATTTTGTATGTTCTTCCAGAATTTTGCCACTCACCCACTTTGTCAAGAAGTGGAGTTTATTTCCCTTCCTTTAAAACAAAACAGGCCTTTGTGATTCTCTTGATGAACAAGAGTGCAGTGTAAATGACACTGCGTATCTTCCATGGCTAGGTTAAGAAAGGAAATGGAGCTTCCTACTAACAACTCACTCTCAAGATGCTCACCCTGAAACCCAACCATTTTGTTGTTAGGAATCCCAGCATCTACACAGAAAGGCCACAGCTAGATATTCCAGCCACAGTCCAGCTGAGGTGTCTGCCGACTGCCGGCATCAACCACCAAACCTTCTCGTGATTCCAGCCCCCAACCTTCGGGCTACTCCAGCTGAAACCACACAGAGCAGATACTCTAGCTGTCGCCATAAAGTTCTGCCCAATGAACAAATTAATGATTAAAATAAATGTTATCATTGTTCTAAAGCTAAGCCACTAACTTGGGGGTGGTTTGTTATGCAGAAACTAGGAATGCCTGATCATCCCACACACAAAAGCAGGAAACAGTGCCACTGCAAAACAGCATTGGCTCACATGGAGGCCTGCCCCCAGCCAACACAAGGCCCAGAATCCTCCAGCTCAGCAATTCCCGTTTCTTAATCACAGTCAACTCCCCTGATTCCTTGTAGCATCATTTACCACCTCTCTCACCAGCATCCAGGCTGGAGAAAAGTAAGTTCATGCCTCTTGCAGCTTGAAAACAAATATTTGCTAAGAACGCCATTTGATAGGTGCTTTGTAAACCTTACTATTTAGTCTTCATCAGTGCTCTATAATTTAATTTAATCTCCCTGTTCAGCAGATCAGAACACAAAAAGTAAAGAAGTCAGGCAGTTTGCAAATTTCAATAAGTGGGGTCTGTATATTCTCCAGTTGTTGGATCTAGTGTTCTCTAGATGTCAATTAGGTCATCTATTAACGTCTATCTGTAATAATGATTTTTTTTTTCCCTTGTTCTAACACTTATCAAAAGGTATACTGAAAGCTTCAGCAATGACTGTGGACTTGTCAGTTCATCTTTTTCTTTTGTTAATCTTTGGTTTGTTTATCCTGAAGCTACTATTAAGTATATACAAATTCATGGTTACTATATCTTCTTTCTAGGTTTCAACTTTTATCATTGTGGAACATCCCCCTGTTATCGCTCATAAATTTTTTTCTGATCTTCATATAGAGACACCAACTTTCCCTTAGTATTTGCATTATAGCTCTTTGGTATTTCAAGTTTTCTGTGTCAGTATAGTTAATGTGTGTCAGCTGCTTAAAGCATATGGCTGATTTTGTTCTTTTCATCATGCCTGACCACAATTTTCTTTTTATTGGACTTAATCTACTTTCATTAAATTTAATTACAAATAATGTTGAATACATCAATGTTTGCTTTTATGTGTCCCCTCTGTTTCTTTGCTCTTTTGTGCCACCATTCTTACCTCCTGGTGTATTAATTAAATATCTCATTACTCTAGTTTTCCTCATTAATTTATAGTGTCATTCATTATTTTCTTAGTGGTTATCATAAAGACTGCAATATTACACTTAACTATTAAAACTCTCATGCAGTGGCTGTGAAAGCATTACACACTGGAAATCTGTTCATCAGTGTCTACAAAACTAAACATAAATATATTACATAACCCAGCAGTCCTTCTCCTATGTATCTCCACAGCAAAAATGAATGCTTTTGTCCACAAAACACATGTACAGTAATGTTCATAGCAGCAGTATCTCTAAAAGAAAAATTAGAAATAACCTAAATTTCCAACAACAGACTAGCAGATAACTAATCTGTGCAACATCCTATAATGGAATATACAGCAAAAGAAAAAGTACCTGCTACATGCAACAGCATGAATTTCACAAAGATGTTGGGGAAAAAAAGGTAGTCATTAAATGCAAAGCTATAAAAAAAATGTATAGTTAAGAACATGATCAATGATATCTCAATAAAACTGGGGAAAAGTATGAAAAATATTTCAAAACATAGTCAATAGTTTTAAAAATATAATGCATAAACATAATGTCATTTTGCTTGTAACATGTGTGCATATATAAACAGAAAAAGAAAAATGGAAAATTATGAAGCCTTATATTAGTATTGTTTCTCTTTTTATTTGAAATTACTTCTTAATTTAAGACTGGCCATGTATTAATATAAATAAGCACTTAAAAATTCTGTAAAAAGGAAGCTATTCTTCAAAAAGATGTTAAGATTAATACATGGCCACTGTTCATATGTATGTATTATTCATATGTATATTTGTTTTATAGGTGGTTACCTTAATTCATAGTAAATGTTGAGGAAAGACATTTATAATGAATTAATAAGCAAGACAGGCAGGTTAAAATTATTGCGAGGTTATATACTGTCACAAATAAGAGCAAGCTCTGTAGTTAAACTTTCCGTATGTCAATCTTCGCTCTGAAGTTATTGTGTCTGTTACCAAGTATTTCATCTGTACTGCCTAGATTTCCTTATAAATAAAGTGAGAAAAACAATAATAGCTAGTACCTCAAAGAGTTGTCAAGATTAAGTGAAAAACAAAAAAACCAACAAAATGTTATCTATTTTTAACTGATAATGAAGAGACAATTTCATATCCTGTAATCTACTACCATTAAAGGATACTCTCTGTTCTGTTTTTCTGAGAAGGACATTTGAGCTTCTTACTGCTCGTCCTTATCATGCTTGTACACGACAGAACACAGTTTACAAATGTAACTAGTCTTCACTAGCAATGTTACCCACAGAGAATTTCAGAAAGAAAAGGAGGACCGCAACTACACAAACATCATTCCGCCTCATAAAACTAGCTCAGACAATATGACCACTTGAGTAACAAATTGAAAATGTTAACAAAAACTCAATTTTTGTTAACCCTACCTTTTATGCTGCATTATTTATAACTGCATAATTATAACTACTCACATCATTATAAACTCATCCTTGTCAGCAGTTTATAAAATGAAGTCTCCTAAGTTACCTGGTCTTGAGATACTAGTGCTGTCTTCTGAAAGTTATCAAAATATGTAAAAAAAAAAATACTTAACTAAGTAGCTTTACTTGACAATTTGATCTCCTAATAAAATGCATAAGTTGATATCTGTGTAATAGCAAAAGGTCTATCAAATCGGTTGTTGGATACCACTGTCACTTCCTTCTTATTCCTACTGATAATGGTAATTTGTGTATCAGGATCCACAAAATGGAGGCCAGCTCAGCGGTCCAGCCCACATCACAAAGCTAAACTGAAGTTACAAGAAACACCTATATAGGAAACTTAGTGCACACCAATCACAATCCTCCAACTCAGCTTTGGCTAGCCTACCTTACCCTAGGAAATAGGGCCCGCTAGTCTCATAAGGAAATCTCTGACATCGGAGCCAATCATGCCATTTCCTTGTTGCCTCTTCTCACATTCTATAAAATCCTCTTGCCCAAAACCCCTTGGGAAGAATACTCTACTGCTTCAGAGGACTCTACTCCTCCAATCCATGGGTTGTTTCCCTTGAATTAAAGACATCAAACATGGTAACTAAATTGTTTTAGTTTTATCCTTTGACGCTACATACAAGAAAATATAACAAATCATTGATTGGGTTCAATTCCTTCTTCAAACTAAAAGTCAGAGAGGTCTTTATTCATTTAAATGATTAATTCGTGTGATTTTTTTTCTGAAAAAAACCAAAATCATATAAACATAGGCATAAGGAAAAATTTAGAAGAATGTACACCAATATGTTAATAGTGATTATTTCTAGATGCTAAAATTTTGAGTACTTTTAACTTCCTATTTTGTAAGTTCAAATTGGATTACTAATTTCTTTTTCAACAAGACTGCATTAATTCCATCATCAGGAATTAACATGTACTTCCTTTTTTTTAGAGTATTTTTGAAAAAAGTGTTGTAGGGAGAGCTATCTTCTACTTACTAGGAAAACTGAGCAGACTGGCAAAATGACAGGTACTAGCACTAAAGCCAGTGTGACTGAAATAAATAAACCTACCAAGCCTTGTACCTTCTTTTACTGCATTTCATAAATGTAGTGAAACACTTTCCATGCTACGATTCGCCTGTGAATGAGCACAATTCAGGTACATGACACTTTTAGACTAAACAGTGCTTTGTTCATAGTAGAGGCTTAATAAATGCGGCTTTATCATTGCCGTTCTCTACTGAATGACCAGTTAATGGATCATACTGGATATAATCCTTGAAAAATCGGTAAGAAATACCATTATAATAAAGAAATTGATTTATAATTTAGCAGTTGAGTACTTCTATTCATAAACATGAATACTGCATAGCATTGCATTTTACATTTTATATTAGAATCTCTTTATTATTGATATAATATTAATAACTTGACTCTAAAGTGATTAACTTTATATTTACATAATACAGGAAATTATTTTGGGACAAACTCCTCCTAAAATTCACTTCCAGGTCTAAGTTACTGGTTCCAGGCAAGTGGTTCATGTACACCTTTGATAGTCTCAAAATTGTTGACTTTTTCTACAATAAAAATATGCATTAATAAAATAAAAATACAATAATTTGGTATATAATTTCAAAGCAAAGCAAATCATTTAAGGTGAAGAATCCCTGTTCTAGACCATCTGAGCATCTGGTCTTACTTACAGGTGCCCATTACAATTAACTTCGTAATTTTCATTGCTTCTTATGTATGAATGTGGAAGGCCTTAGCATATGCACATAATAGCAAGTTTTTAATTTAAGCAGTTTTTAATTTAAGCACTTACTATTTCCAGCCACTGTTCCCAGGCCTTTTATACCCAGACAGGCTAAATAAGAATACATTCTTCATCGTTAACAATCCTCCATCATCCACGTTAAATTAATACACCCAATGTGGTGGCAAGGTATAGCTCAAGTGGTAGAGCACATGCTTAGCATGCATGAGGTCCTGGGTTCAATCCCCAGTACCTCTTCTAAGAGTAAATAAATAAAGAAGCCTAATTACCTCCCTCTACCAAAACACCAAACAAAGTAATAAATAAGCCCAATGGAAGTATGAGAAAGACTGGAACACTGCTGACCGTTCCCTGTATCATAAAGTCAGGTTCACTGAAGCCTAGGACTGAAATCTGCTTCTAGGTTCACAGCAATTTACTGTCAACAAAGCTATGAAAATGCTGTAGATCTGTAATATGCAGCTGCAGCTTGCCCCCACAGAGCTTCCAAGAGGAATCTCTGGAGGAAAGGACCCTACCTTGAGGGCAATTCCAGCTCTAAAATCGCCATAATAAACAGAGAAATGCGTTTTTTTTTTAAGTTGGAACCTTCATTCTAGGTCTCAAATATTCAACTTCTCTTTGACAGCCATTTTTGTGCAGCGTGGCTATAAAGTGAAATCACAGAAGCAGTGAAAGAAAACCCAGTACAACAAATTCCAAGAAACCACAGAATTTACAACTAGCTCCAAAACAGGCTACACTTAACGTACTGCATGCCTACTGTGTTTTAAACACTAGTCTAGACAACAGGTATAGGGGGGCAATGATGAAGGCAACAAGGGCCATGCTTTAGAACTGGGGCCCTCTGTTTGACAAGGCCCTCGGAGTCTTGACAGACACACATTGAGTCACACAGGGCTCTTGTCTACTGATACCTCAGCGCCAGAATTGCAAACGTGAAGCTCTATCCTCCTGAAAGTAAAAAAAAAGCCACAATAGGCTAATTCTGGTCAGTCTCCTCCAGTCGGTCACAATAATGCTGTTAACAGGATCACTCGGTCACAGTGTACACCTTATAGTCACCGCCGACCAAGGTCCTAAAAAAGGCCCCGCCCCCACTCTGTCCTAGGAGCCAAATCTGGACCAGTCAGGGCCTCCTCACCACGCACACATTTTGGCCCCATCACACAAGCGCGCGCGCGCTCCCTCTCTTCCTGACACACACACTCCCATAGTCACATCTTACACTGACGCAGTCACACAATCGCACACACACCCACAATCACCTTCCTCAGCAGGTGATTCACATCCGCCTGAGGCTCTTGCCTCCACCCGCCGCATCCGTGCCTGGGAAACTCCAGGCCTGCGGCAGTGAGCTCCTTCCGCACTCAGACCCGGATAGCTCAACTCACCACACGGAAAACTGTGATCTCAATGCTAGCGGAAAATGAACCAGAAGCCGAAGTTCGTTAGTCCCCAGGGCCTGTGAGAAACGCAGTCAAAACCGGAAAAGCGCGGACGCTGACACGAGCAAACCCGACCGCCCGCAGCTGGGACCGCGCGGCTCCTAACCCGCCGCCCCGTGGACTCCTGGGAGCGCCAGCCACGCGGGAGTGCGCAGGCGCAGTCGACTGAGCCTCGGCTCGGGGTGAGGTTCGTAGGTCCTGGGGGCTTTGACCAGGAAGCGGGAAGTGGGATCTCTAGCCCTGGAGGGCAGACTAGAGAAGCGGGACCCGGTGGGAAGTCCGGGGAGGAAGCCGAGAGTCCGAGTGGGCCTGGTAATTCTGAGGAGGGAACCGGAACCGGGCCCGTAGGAACCAGACAGATCTGTGCGAGGGGGGCCTCGGGCGTGGTCCGTGGGCGTGACCCTGAGGGTGATAAACGACTGTGACCTGGAGCGAGTTTTCCTAGGGGAGGTTTTGTCTGTTTTGACCCCAAGGAAGCTACACTGCCAGGAGCGGGGCCTCACACAGCGGGTGTTGTGTGTGTGTGTACAGTGTGTGTGTGTACCAAATGGAGACGGCCTCCTGTGCCCAACCTGCTGCATTTTGGGTGCATCCTACTCTCTGGGATGCTGCGGCTGGTTGTGTGTGAAAGTGGACGGAGTCTTGTTGCTGCGTGGGGATTCCTCTGCCTGTGTCTCTCTTCAGATTGTATGTGAATCGTGTTTGACACCGCAGGTGACGATAGAGAAGCTAAACGGTTTGTGCTGTGGTTTTTGTGACTTTGCATGAAATTATGAAATGTGCTGTCTGAGATTGTGAATGGCATGTGGGTGCCGCGGGATGGTGCTTTTCTGAAGGAAGTGATTGAATGTAATTCTGCGTGTTTGTAACCTACTGTTACGATTTGTGATGGTTTTGTGATTGAGAAACTGTATGACCGCTAGTTGGGTATGTAAGATTTGATTTTCTGAATAGTGGTCATTAAGCCTGCCTCCAAAATTGTAACTCAATAGCAGTTTAGCATATGAAATAGAGGTATGAGTATTGGAAAGGAATAGATAAGATCTCATAATTCCCAGATGGTGGGATTCATCACAGGGAAACATTACATGAACTAAAACCAATACGCTGAAATGAGTAGCGTTCCATGGGTAGTATGCAGGAAAAAGCAAACAATTTTTACTCACAACTAGCACTTTCAACACTGATATATGAATGAGAAAAACTGTTTGCAACTTAAAGGGTTAATTTATTTAATTAAAATAAAAGCTAATGTCACCCAATTACAAAATAAACATGAGAAAAATAGACATACTCTAAGATATCGCAGAAAAGAAATTAAAGGAGCTTATACTCATAGTAAGAAATGTGTAAATTAGAACTATACTATACATCTGGTAGGCAGAAATTGAAGTTATTGTCAACTGCATTCATAGGATGGAGAGATGTATTGTCATGCACTGCTGGTGACAGTATAAATTCACAGAAAATCCATGAAGAATGATTTGGAAATGTATGATAAATCTGTCTTCCATGGGAGATGGAAGGTACAGCTACAGAGGGGGAAAACACAGTGTTCCCTCTCTCCAAGTTACAACAGATATCTACCTGACCACGAAACCAGGTTTCTGGCGTTGGTAAGGGAGCAGGATTTGTTTATTTTCTCACTAATCTCCATCCTGAATTTGTGTGGGGTCCACAGAGTAGGCAAGTGCTGAAACTGTGACAGTTGACACAGATTTAACACAGACACTGAGTTATTCTGGGAGATCTACGTCAAATATGGATTCACAAGGCTCTATATCCTCCCATCTCTCCCTTCTCAGGACTCTTCCCTTGTCCAAAAGGAGAGCTCAAAAGAGAAGGCAAATTCTTAAAGCCATGTCTCAGGTGAGATGATATTTCCTTTCTTACTGAAATAACTTGGTTTTAGGTTACACGAACATTTGCTTCCCTAGCCTTAAATTTTCTGGATATTGGAACTTGCTTCCAGCAAGGTTTTCACTGGCAGGCCACAGTTTGTAGGAACTGCTGGCAGACATGGATAGAATGCTGGTCTCCAGTAGAGCAAGCAAGTGGCCTAGGTACAAAATTTGAGTACTGTCAGGGCTGCCCATCCCTAAATTTTGTACCGTAGGTGCCTCACCTGCCTCCTCCTAGTTGCAGCCCTGTTCCCAGTTTCTCTTATTCCAACCATATAAACATAAGCCTTCCCCAAGTGCACCTTCTAGATGTAGCCAATGTTCACATATTGATTGCGTTTATCATTCACCATCTCGTTCCTCAGTCGTCTTAAAAAAAAATACTTCTGAAACAGAAATGTATTATCTTGATTTAAGTGGGAATATAATACTTGAATGAATCTATCTTGTCTAGACACTGATTGGAGATCTAAATTGTGAGTCAAGAAGCAGACATCGAAAAACCTTGATCATCTCCAGTGACCAAGGTTTTGTAGTGATCAGGTGGGAAGAAGAATGGGTAGATCACATTGTTATTTTGTGATTAGACTTCCTGTTTTGTGAGGTTTTTAGAACAGAGATTTGCTTGCAGACTTGTACAGAAAACTGAGATTTTACATTCCTCTCTGGTCCTTATGTTTTATGCATGTCTGCCAGCAATTCCTACAAACTGTGCCCTGCCAGTGGAAACCTCTCCAATGTGGCGCTATAGATTTATTCTTATCTTTTTAGTTTCTTCTAATTTTTGTATGTGGGTGCAGGAGACGGAGACGCTTATGCTAATCCATTCTTGACATGTTCTATTCTTGAATCCAAGGTGGTACTCTGTCTGGTTTTCTTATCTTTCTCATAAAACTCCTCTTCATCTACCAGTCTTGACCAATTTTCCACAGATGCTAACTGCTTCTCTTCCCTGTCTGTTTTTCTCTGTGCACAGTCACATTCACTACAGAGTTTATACTGATCTGATTCTCATGACTCTGAGATAACCTCTCTCCATCCTAGACCTCTGTCCAGGGCATCAGAACCATATATCTAATCTCCAACATCAATCACCACCTGTCTGTTCCATAGACACTTCAAGTACATGTCCAATGTTTACCTCATTACCTCCTTTCATCCAGTTATTCTTCCTTCTGTTTCCTATTTCCATTTTTCACTCTAAGCACCTACCCACTTGCTAGGCAGATGAGCTCTGCCTTTCTTTCTTCCACTCTACAACCAGTTTATGAAACTCATCATGTAGCAACCAATTGTCCCCTGTCTAGACCACTAATACGACCTTAATCTAGGACACATCTCTAACAGGGGTTACTCAGTTGTCTTTCCCACCTAACACACCTCAGGCCTTCTCTAGTGTTCAGGAGCATTACCTCTAAAGTACAAATTTTGTCCCATAACATGTGCTGATTTAACATTTCTTCTTGTTATTTATACTCCATAAAGCAGCAGGCCCAAAGTAGGGTATGCATTACAATGGAATGTACTGAAAAGAAGGAAAATACTAATAGTTTACATTTGAAAATGGTGATCATTAAGAAAGTGGATTGCCATTAATGCCAATTGATGATTTACAAATAAATGCAATGTGTTGGAAATGTGCTCAGGACATTTTTAAGACCACTGCTCTGTGGGGAAAAAAAAAAATCCAGTATTGTCACATAAATATGCCCACTGCCTACCTCCATATACCTTTTTCTTCTTACAGCTCAAAGACTCTTTCCTAACACATTGTACCTTTTGCTATTTCCTGAATTTGCTAACTGGTTTTACTCTCCCCATGAATTTTAAAACCCAGTGTCATGTAGTCCTATAAAACAAATTCATTGTGAGTACAAATTTTTTATGTCCTCAATGAAGTCTTGGAATACAAAATGAAATTTTCTTTATTTGTAGAATATTCCCTTGTACATAATTCTGTCATTGCTTCTGTAATATCTATTGAGTGTATGTATTTACATTTTGCCTCTCTTTTAGCTTGTAACTTCTTATAAGCAAGGTCAGGGTTTTAATCATTTTGGTGCACCAAGCAGCCAACCACATTCAAGGCAGATAGTATGAGCTCATATATTTTTAGCATGAGATAATAAGTAAATATAGATGAATATATTTTCAGAGAAAGTTTTCTGCAATACAAAACACAAAGTAAAAAACTATTCTGACCACTAAACATGGTCTCCAATGTCTAGTTCTCACTCATTCCAATTACTTTAGGATGAACTAGAGTGTGCCCTTACAGGGATCAGTGTCATTCAAGGATGTGACTGTGGACTTCACCCAGGAGGAGTGGCAGCAACTGGACTCTGCTCAGAAGGCCCTCTACAGGGATGTCATGTTGGAAAACTATTGTCACTTCGTCTCTGTGGGTAAGCAAAATTCCTTGAATCCTTCAATGTTACGCATCTCCTTTCAAGAAATTCTGAAACATGTGGAACTTTGAATTTCAAAGATCAGAGGGGATGAATCCCTTTTTGTTAGTAGAAAGCGCAGTGATGTTCTCACTTGCCTAACTTTGGTAAGACGTTCGTGTGTACCTTGTCTGCCACCTTGAGGCTGTATCTTTCTCTTCGATAGTTTTGATATGTATGTTCATGTATGACTGAAGCATTGTGCTGTACACCAGAAATTGACAAAACATTGTAAATTGACTATACTTCAATAAAAATATATATATATACCAAAAATAAAAATAAATTTTAAAAATTCAATACTTTTGAAACCTAACAGCTTACACTGAGTCTTATTTTTTATTTTCAGGCTTTCACATGACTAAGCCCGATATGATCCGCAAGTTGGAACAAGGAAAAGAACTATGGACAACAGGGAGAATTTTTCCAAGTCGTAGTTACCTAGGTGAGTCTGTATAGATAAAGTCCAGTGGACTTAGGTAGTTAACGCCTTTGAATGTTTTTAGAGATCTTTTTTTTTAATTGAGGTAAAATACACATAAAGTTTACCATCTTAACCGTTTTAAGCATATAGTTTCATGGCATTAAGTACTTTTACATTGTTGTGCTACTGTCACCACCATTCAACTAATGAACCCTTCATCTGGCGGAACTAAAACTCTATGCCCATTAAAGAGTAATGGCCTCTGACAACCAACATTCTACTTTGTCTCTTTTTTTTTCTTTTTTTTTTTGGAGGGGAGGTAATTAGGTTTAGTTATTTATTTTTTGGAGGAGGTACTGGGGAGTGAACCCAGGACCTTGTGCATGCTAAGCATGCACTCTGCCACTTGAGCTATACCTGACCCCCCCATTCTGCTTTGTCTCTATGAATTTGACTACTGGTAGGTACCTAAGGTAAGTGGAATCATATGGTGTTTGTCTTTTTTCTGACTGGTTTATTTCACTCAGTGTAATGCCCTCAAGTTTCACCCAGTTGTAGTATGTGTCAGAATTTTCTTCCTTTTGAAGGCTGAATAATATTCCATTATATATAATATATATATGTGCCACCTCTTGCTTGTCCATTCATCTGTCAATGGACACTCTGGTTGCTTCCATCTTTTGGCTACTATGAATGATGCTACTGTGAACATGGGTATACAAATATCTATTTGAGTCATTGCTTTTAGTTCTTTTGGGTATACATGCAAAAGTAGAATTGCTGGATCACACATTAATTCTATGTTTAATATTTTGAGGAACTGCTATACTGTTTTCCATAGTGGCTGCACCATTTTACATTTCTCACCAACAATGCACAAGGGTTCCAATTTCTCCACATCTTATTTTCTTTTTGTCTTTTTTTTTTTCTGATAGTAGCCATCTTATTAAGGATTTATTTTTAAAGGCCTGAGATCTTTGAAGGGCCTATACATGACTGACTTCCATGCCTGTAAATTCTGAATTTTAGTTTTGAGTAACACTCCCCATGTAAATCCTCTCCTTGTGGGCCCTTGTGCCTGTAGAGCAATTGGCCGCTATTACTTTACCAAGAATCCACTCTGTGCTTTGTAAATAAATGTACATAGAGATCTTGAGTGTAAAGTTCTTTGATTTCTGGCAGAAATATAAGCCCGTGTGTCTCTCACACTAATCAAGATGAAGGACACTTCCATTAACCCATTAAGTTCCATCAGGCCTCTTCCAAGTCAGCCCCTCTCACTAAGGCAATCACTGCTGTGATTTCTACCAGCATAGATTAGTTTTGTCCATTCTGGACCTTTTTCACATCTACTTTCTTTTACTCAGCTTAATGTCTCACAGATTTATACATCTTTTTGCATACTTAAATAGTTTATTTTAATTGTAGAATAGTATTCAATTGTATGAATACACTAGTTTGTGTACATATCTCCTGTGATAGACATTTGAAATGTTCCACTTTGGGGCTACTATGAATAAAGCTACTGTGAACATTCTTGTAACAATCTTTTTGTGGAGGTTTATTTTTATTTCTCTTCAGTAAACACCTAGCAGTTGGTATTGCTCATTCATAAGGCAGGTTTATTTCACTTTTTAAGAAGCTGCCAGTTTTTAAAAGTTACCATACTATTTAAAACTTTTACCAACAATGTATGAGAAATGTGACTGCCCCACATTCTCCTCTACGTTTGGTGTTATCAGTAGTTTCATTTTGGTCATTCCAAAGTAGCATTCTGAAGAATGGTAGTCTTATCTTTGCAGTTTTAATTTAGATTTCTCTTATGACTAATTATATTGAGAACTTTTTCAGGTGCTTTTTATATCTTCTTCAGGGGTGTCTGTTCAAATGTTTTA
This sequence comes from Camelus ferus, assembly GCF_009834535.1. NCBI lineage: Eukaryota > Metazoa > Chordata > Mammalia > Artiodactyla > Camelidae > Camelus > Camelus ferus. Next base: position 20,799,440 of record NC_045704.1, on the reverse strand, counting down.
CCCTTTTTTAATGGATTTTTTTTCCTTGAATAATGGGAATTCTTTACGTATTCCGAAGAGAATTCTTTTGTTTGATGTGGGTATTGCAGATATTTCCTCTAGTCTGTAGCTTGATGATTCATTTTAATGGTGTCTTTTAATAAGCACAAGTTTTTAACTTAAGTCCAGTTTATAATTTTTTTTCTTTTATCATTGTTTCTTTGACCTCTCAAATATTTGCCTTCTCCTAGGTTGTGAAGATAGTTCCCTGTATTTTCTTCTAAAAATGATATGTATATTTTGCTTTCTTTTTTTAAATTAGTTCTATGACCCATCTCATGTTAAGTTTTGTTTATAATATGAGGTAAGGGCTGATGGTCTATCTTCTTCCATATAGATATCAATTTGTCCCATCACTTGTGGAATTGAATTAAATTGCTGTGATGATCTTATCAAAAATTATCTGATTGTATTTGTGTCAGTTTATTTCTAGAGTATTCTTTCCTTTCATATATTTTAAGTCCTAGTGCTTGTACCACCTGGCCTTTGATTATTGTAGCTGTATAATAAAGTCTTGATGTCAGAGTAAGTCCTTTTTACTTTCTTCTTTTTAAAAAATTGTTTTGGCTATTCCAGATCATTTTCTTTTTCAAATACATTTTAGAATAAACTTATTGTTTCTTTAAATAGAGTGCTGGGATTTTTATTGGTGAGAACTAACATCGTAGCAATATTGAGTCTCCCAGTCCATGGCTATACTATATCTTAAAATTTTAGTTACCTCCTTTAATTCCTGTAAACAGTGTTTTATTATTTTAGTATAAAGGTCTTATCCATTTATTATTAAGTTTATCTCTAAGCTTTTCATATTTTTGGTGCTATTGTAGATAGTAGGATTTTTAAATTTTCTTTGTCCAGCTTGTTAATATATGTAGCCACAATTGACTTCTAGATACTGACTTTGCATTACTGATTTATTAAGTTTTATTGTTGTTGCTGTTGTTCTTTGTTTTGGTATATTCCTTTAGATTTCCTACATATAAAACATGCCTTCTTTAAATGAGATATTTCACTTTTACATTTGCATACTTTATTGCTTTCATTTCTTTTTCTTACCCTGTGGTACTGATGAGGACCTACAGTACAATGTTGAATAGAAATAGTAAGCCTGAGCATTCTTAGCAGTTCACTAAATTTAGAAGGAAGCCATTTAATAATCCATTCCTAAGCTTAATATTAACTGTAAGTTTTTCATAAGTGCTCTTTATTAGATTCTGGAAGTTCTCTTCTTTTCCTAGTTTTCTGACAGTTTTAATTATGAGATGGATATTTATTTTAACAAATATTTTTTCTACATCTGTTGACATGATTGTATGATGTTTCTTCTTTAATCTGTTCTGTATGTATTACGTTGGTTAACTTGAATTTTAAACCAACCTTGGGCTCCTAGGATGAACTCCAGTTGGACAAGATGCATTATCCTTCTTAGAGATTGCTGAAATTGGTTTGCTAGTATTTTAGTAAGCTTTAATGCATGATTTTACCAAGGATGGTGGTCCATAGTTTTCTTGTAATGTCACTGAGAAGTGTCTGTATCCAGAATTGTGTCAGCCATATCAAACTAGGGGTGATTCCTCTTTATCTGTTTTCTTATGGAATTAGTGAATTAGTGCAAGATTGGTATTATTGCTTCCTTAAATGTTTGATGAAAATCATTATTAAGCCATTTGGGTCTGCATTTTTATAATTCAAGACTAGTGCTTCCAACCCTTAGGAAGTAACAGAGTCTAGAATTATACTTCTACAGGAAACAACTAGAAAACTGGACAAGATGTTGAACAACAGGCAGCACAGGCCTGGATTCCTGAGAGAAGAAAAACAAATGAGATGCACCCTACCTCATTCCAGGCTTTCATCTGAAGGCAACTTCCAAACTGCAGTGCAGAAAGAGGAATCCAAAAAACACTTGACAACTTTATTGACTTAAGGGGACCAACACTGGCATTCAAGGAGACTGAGGTGGCTAGAATTTGCAGGACACACTTCCCCAAAAGAGGGAGCTATGCAGGGAAAGAGTTCCCCAAATCTGGAAAAGGTTCCACTTGAGTCTTTGGCTAAATACACATCTGCACGTTTGTAGGTGTTGAAAGCTTATGAGACCAGGCAAGGACACGTTCTAAGAAAAATACAATTACCACGGTGTTGTGAGACAAACAATTCCCATAGCCTACTGCACCAGGAATCATTTTATTTCCCTCCAGCCAGAGTGGAGAGAACTTGTTAATACATAGGACATTAGAGAGATTCCTTAGAAAGGTCACATCTAATAAATGGGGCTAGATTAGCCATCGATTAGAGACTGCAAGATTTGCCATAAAAGAGCTTAAATAAAAGCATCAAAAGGATTTAACCAATCCAAAAGTAATTGCTGTGTGTCTGTTGGGTCCTCCAAGGAGATGCTGAGATGGAGTTGGGAGTGTCATAGATTTATTAGAGGTGACATCTATGAAAGATAAAAGGAAAAAGTGAGATCAGAAATACACAGCCATCAGACCATGATACAGATATGACCCCTGTGGAAGGAAAGGGCGAGAAGCTAACAGGATTGGGCAGGGAGAGCCTTAGACCAATATGCAGATCTGACAAAGTGTCAACCAGCCTAACTGGTCTGAAGCAAAAACTGTCCATCAGAAGAGTCCCCATGGACAGAAATGGCCACCCTCAGTGTTCAGTCATTGGGTGGGAACTCCCTGGGGAGGCCTGGTTTGGTTCAAAATCTGAAGAGCTTCCTGAAGATGGTAAAAATTAGAGGTTGCCAGGTAACTACAGTTCTTGCACATGACTGGTAAGTTCTATTTTGAAGAGAGATCCTAGTGGTGTAACTTGGTGGCTGCCACAGAATGCCAGAAAAAGGCTGCCAAACTCTTTATGAAAATACGACCATTATCTTAAACTCAACAACACTGATAGTGTGTGATGTCCAATCAAGAATTATTAAACATTATGAAGAAGCAGGAAAATATGACCTGTAAGCAGGAAAAAAAATCATTCAATAGGGGGAAAAAACTCAGTCAATAATAACAAACCTAAAATTGAACACATTGATATACTTCAATTAAAAAAAACTTTAAAAGGTAGAGGTAATGGAATTTGCAGACAAGGATGTTGAAACAGCCATTGTAAATGGCTTCATTATCATCAAGGATGTAAAGCAAAAATTAACATAATGAGGCAAGATAACAAATACTGAAATAAGAACCAAATGAAACTTCTAAAGATGACTGTTCAGTATCTGAAATGACAAGAAAGACTGAACTATGTGCTGTATATTAAAATGTAAAAACACAGGTAGATGAAATATAAACAGATGACAAAATGTGTACCGTGCTGTCTGGTGGTTGCGATGTGAGGGCGATACCAACCCTCCCTACTCACCCAAAATTTGGTTCAGATGTCCAGACTGAAATTTGACATAATGAGGCTTTCCTAGGGAGAGCAGGGAAGATTCCCAAGCTAGTCCTAAAATGGCTTGAGAGAGCAAGGATGGGTGTCAGGCTTTGGTGGTTATTGTGGTTAGGGGATGGGTCAGGTTGGGGTTCTGTTTGTGAGCTAAGGCTTGCATGGTTTAAACTTCCTGCCAGCACCAACAGAGCCAGCATCCTAAGTTTTCTTATAGGCTTGCCCAGGTATGGGGCAAGAGTGGGGAAAAAGGGAGTGGGTCTAGAAAGTTGTTAGCAGTAAGACATCAGAAATGGAATCTGACCCTATTACACATGCAAACACTAAGAAGAAAATGCGAGTGGCTATATATGAAAGTAGATTTCAGAGCATGGAATATTATAGTGATAAATAGGGACAGATCATCAGAAGTCATAACAATTCTGCCAGCTTCAAAATACTTCAGTGTTTTTCAAGAAGCTTTTTATCATTTTCACTGCCCTAAAGAATCTTTTTAGATATTTTTTTCTAACTGCCTCCCATCTGTGAAATTTTAATACCATTATCTATTTATAGTCTGTTGCCCTTTGGAGGGCCACAAACCATTGTAATATCTAAGGTTTTCTTTTTTCATTTTCCCTGGAACCAATTTTGCTCCCTTAGGAGCAATATCACCCCCACTGAGAATGCATGAAGTACATGAAGCAAAGCTGACAGACCTGAAAGAAGCAATATAATTACAGCTTAAGATATAAATACCTCTCCCTCAGAAATGGAGAGAACAAAGGGAAAGGAAATCAGTAAGACCATGGAAGGCTTGAAAACACAATCAATTTTATCTAGTTCATCTTTATAGAATATTTTACATGAAACATTCACCATGATAGACCCTATTTACTGGGCCATAAAACAAGCATCAACAAATTAAGAAGAACTGAAATCATAGCGTATGGTCTCTGACCACAGTAGAATTAACTTAGAAATCAAACACATATCTCTAAATTCCCCAAATATTTGGAAATTCATCACATTTCCAAATAATCCATGAATCAAGGCAAAAATCCTAAGGTAAATTGGAAGATATTTTGAACTGAATGTTACTTAAGACAACATGTCAAAATGTGTGGAATGCAACTAAAGCACCGTTAAATTTTATCCCTTTAAATCAGGGCCTAAAACAATGATCTAAGCTGTCACCCTAAATAACTCAAAAAAGGAAAGTGAATTAAACTCAAAAGTTTGTAAAAGGGAAAAATTAAGACTAAAGCAGAAATCTGTGTAATACATAACAGGAAAAATAGAGAAAATGAGTGAAGCCAAATGCTGATGTATTAAAATAATAAAATTAATAAACTATAGCTATATATACTAATTTCAAAAATGGAAGACACAAATTGCACCAATATAAAATATTAAAAAGAGGCTCCATCACTACAAATTCCACAGACATTAAAAGGACAATTAGAGAACATACAATTTTATGCCAACCAATACAGTAGGAGAGAACACGTCCCAACTCCTAAGACCAGCATTATCCACAATCAAAGGCACTATGAGAACAGAAAACTACACACTAACATCCTTCATGAAGCTAGATATAAAATCCTTCATAAAATATTACAAAACTAAATCTAGCAATATTTTGAAAGGATGATACCTCAAGACCAAAAAGAGTTTATCCCAGGAAAGCAAAGTTGATTTGGTATTCAAAAGTCAGGCTGTATAATTTATGTGAAAAGGTGTCTAAAATCAAGGATGTAAGCTACTACTTAAAGTATGAGGGGAAAAAACACATAATCATCTCAGTAAATGGGAAAATAATTAAATTCAATGCCTATGATAAATCTGTTTATTAGCAATCCAGGGAATTTCCTCAACTTCAGGAAGAGTATCTTTGAAAAACTTACAGCTACCATCACCTTCAATGGTGAAAACCTGAATGCTTTTTACTCTAAGATCAAAAACAAAGAAAGGATGCCCCCATCACCACTTCTGTTTATCACTGCACAGGACACAAGCCAGAACAATAAGGCAAGAAAGAGAAGTTAAAAGGCTACAGATTAGAAAGAGAACTATCTTCATTTGTAGGTGACATGACTATGTACATAGTAAATCCTAAAGAATCTAAAACAAAAACCGTTAATTTAACAAGTTCACTGGGTACTTGTATTAGCTCAAATTTGGGGAAATTTTGGTCTATACTTCTACAGTTATTTTTTTCTCTACTCTCAGTTATATTTTAAATCCTATCCTCTAGTTCACTAAGGATTTTCAATTCTTTTAGTTGGGGTAATTTCTGTTAACCTGACTTCCAGTTTATTGGTTTTTATTCCCTTATGTTCATTTGCTGTTAAACCTATCCAGTGAATTTTATATTTCATATACTGGGCTTTTTCAGTTTGCATTTCCTTATCTTTCCTGAATACTCTGTCCCTTCACCCATATTTCCACCTTTTCTTGTAGATTTGTAAACCTATTTATCATCATTATTGTAAATTTCTTATCTTCTAATTTCAACATAGGGGACATGTATCAGTCTGTTTCTGTTGACTAGTTTTTATCTTCCTTATTGGTTACATTTTCCTATTTCTTCTCAGGAAAATTTAATATAATATGTTATCAAGATGCTGGATCCTTTTTCTTCCTCTGAAGTTTGCTGAGTTTTAATCTAGTGTAGGTGGTTAAGTTACTGAGGGTCATGTCGATTCCTCTGTCAGGTTGCCTTTAAGTTGTTTAGATTATTTCTACTTCGTTCTCAGCTTTGCCTTAAGTTATATGGAGTTGCTCTAAGCCTTGGGATGCAGCCTTTACCCCCAATACATGGCCATTCTAGGGTTTACAACAGGAAGACCAAAGTTTTAACCAGGTTCTTCTAACGTGGCACAGGACTGGAATTTAAAACTGTTTTTCCAGAGCCAAGTAGTTGCTGAAATCTTTGCTCAGTTCTTTCAGTGTTCCAGCTTTCTTTTCCTTTTGTGCTCCTTGCAGTCTTACCCTGCAAAAATGTAGTAAGCCAAGGTTTTGAGCAGGGGTTTATGCTAACATCAGGGCTCTTCTATGCTTCCTTCATTCTTGGATTTTTCCTGAATTTACAGCAGTCTGGTATCCCTGAACTCTGTCTCTGATTCTTCCGTGCAGGGTAACTCCTGCTTTCTCCTTGAGATCTGTCCCCTTGTGCTGCATGAACTACCAGAGCACACAGTGGAAAGCTTGGATTAATGTAGATCTCACTGCAGTATGGTTTCTTTCTTTCAAAGGTTTATTCATTACAGTTTCTGCCTGCTTTTGATCATCCATTAGTGCCTTCAAACCACTTTATAATTGGTCCATAGTTATCATTGTTATCAGCTGGAAGGTTATTTTGATATCAACTTCTTTGCCATTACCAGGAAAAAAATAAGAAAGAATATATGTATGTATACGTATAACTAGAACATTATGCTGTACACCAGAAATGGATAAAACATTGTAAGCTGACTATACTTAAAGAAAAAAAAATGTTTTAAATCATTTGAGTTTTAACAGACTCCAAAGTAATCCACTGGGAAAGAAAAATCTTCAGTAAATTATACTGGGACAAGCAGATATTCTTCTAAACAATTAATAAATCACAACCCCTACCCACATAACCCCCAAAATAATTTTAGATGGCTCATGGGCCTAAGCATAAAAGCTAAAGCTTCACCAAAATAAAAAATCTTCATTCAAAAATGTTAAAAAACAAACAAACAAACAAAAAACTCCATTGGCAAAAATCCCCATTAAAACAATGAATATGGGAAAAAAAAAAAAAAAAGACTCTGAATAGGGAAGCCATGGTAGAGGAAAAGGGGAATATTCACAAAATATAGCTTATAAAACACTCAATTCCAGAATATATAAATAAATATAAATAGTTTTTTGACCAAAAAACAAACAAAAAACCCCAAAACAAAAAAATGGGGAAAGATTTGAACATGCTGCAAAAGAAGATACACAAATGGCCAATTAGCACATGAAGAAGTGTTTAACCCCCAAAAGTCATCAAAGAAATGCAAAGTGAAACCAAAGTGAGGTACCACTGCACACCCAGCAGGCTGACTGACATTAGGATACTGGCAACACCACATGTCAGTAGAGATGTGGAATAATTAGAAATGTCAAATGTTGCTGGTCGAAGTACAAAAATGGTATAATCACTTTGGAAAATCTAACAGTTTCACTTACTACAACCTATTATGATGCAAACGAAGAAACAAGCCATAGTATATTCATGCAACAGAATTATTTCCAATAGATCTATGAGGAAAGTTTCCAGTGAAGAGCTAACATAAAAATAGAAACAGAAGGGGAAAAAAAACTTAAGACACTTAAGACATACCATTATGAAGCAATGCCACAAGAATTTTAAAAAACAGCAAATAAGAAAAAGCATTTATAAACTAAAAATAAGATAGCTGAACCAAATATTCAAAAGATTTGGAAGACAAAGGAAATATCCCACAAACTTATTTTTTTAAAAAAGTGAAAGTAAAATGGAAAAGAATATCTGATAATCAATTTACTACCATATGACCAACAAGATTCTCAGGAAAGTAGAAATCCTAAATAGTAAAAAAAAAAAAAAAAAAATTCCTAGAATGGAAAAAAATCAACTTTGTGTTAAAAAGGTGTAGAAGGCCTAGCACAATGAATCAAAAAATTACATAACAGGGCACAACTCTTTCAAATTTAAAAACGCCAAGGATAAATGAAAGATTCTAAAATCTACTAGAAAGACTAAGAAAAAAGTCGCAAAATACTGGTGTTAACAACAATATTACAAGCTGGAGGACAACGACAACATCTTCAAAATTCTGAAAGAAACATTTTCCCAACTCAGAATTCTGTATCTAGCCCAATTATAAATCAAAAGGGAAGACAGACCAAAACATTTTCAGTATTTTAAACTGCAGAAAAATGATCACTTTGGAAAACTTTGCAGGAAATGTCTGAAGCATGTGCTTCATCAAAGAGTAAAGCAAGAAAAACATAAGTTCTAATAAAACAGAAAAGGAAGGCAAATTCCTAGAATGATAGCAAGGACATGTCCAGAACAGCTGTGCACCAGGCACGGAGAGGGACACAGGTCCAACTTGGAGCAGGATGGAACACTGACCGGGCAGAGAGGTGTGTGGACAAACATGCAGGAGAGCTTCTGTATAGCATGAAATGACTTAACCAAACATACAAAGAAACCTAAGGCAATGAAATATTAGTTACTCTAGGGGAAAAAGGGTGTAGGAAAAAGGGGAACACTGCAGCACAGCAGTAACTAAACTTTATAGTGAGAATAATGAAAAGACAGAGGGTGGATTAAGCCAAAATACTATATAGGGGTGATAAGGGAAAAGGGCCAAAGTATTTTCTGTTCTGCTATAATAAATAATTAGTACACCTGAAATAAATAAAATATTCTATGTTGATTTTTTACCATTTTTTTAAAAAGACAAATTATACTGTTTAAAATTTCCATATATGCACATTATCCAGAAATATCAAAGTAAACTACTAGGGAAAAAAGGGTAAGGCATTAAAGGCATTTGACTAATATACATCATTTTCAGACTTTAACATTATATAACTTTTTTAAAAGAATGTCTGTGTTACTTCAACATAAAATTTTTATGTTGAGAAACAAAACAAAAAATTGGAAGGTTTTTGTATTGGGGCTACAACAGTTAGTAAGACAAAGTTCATGCCTCAGTGAGTTTCTATTGAAAGAAAAAGACAAGTAAACAAATAAGCTTATACGATGACAGGGATAACTGTTACTCAGAAAAATGGTAAAGACAGAGACTGAGTGTCGGGGTGGTAAGAGTGGTCAGGGAAGGAAGGCAGGCAATGTATATGTGTATGTATCTATCTTTAGTAACCTTGAAAAAAGGCTATTTTAGTATTCTTATCAATCTACGGCACAAGTGAGCTAAAGCCATTTCATTCTCTTCATGACTTATTAAGTCCAGGGAAAAAAACCACACCATATTAGCAGTAACAAATTGGCCATAAAAGACTGCCTTTTTTTAGGCCTGGGCATTAAATGCAAAATGAAACTAGTTGAGTTTTTAAATTGGCTTCAATTACTGAGAAAACATTCTGTTAAAAGAATGCCTAAAAGTTTACCTATTGCTGGCCCTTTGTGTGTGGGTCAATTTTCTCTCTTCAGAAGGCATCACATCTGAGTCACTCTGACTCACAACAGGTTTTACAACTTCTCAGCCCTTTGGACTTGCAAGTTTTAGATGTCTCAGAACCACTTCTAGACTAGTTACGGACAAGCAACATAGTACATGGAACCAAAAGCATTCAGTTTTCCAGCACTGAAGAGAGGAATAATCGGTTTGCAATGAAGATTTCCAGGAAACCCGTGAATCTCTACAGGACAACATATTCCCGAGTCCTGGTGAGCAGGCAAAACAAGAGAACGTGAAGGCGCAAGGGCTTAAAGAGCAGGGCAGAAAACAAAGCAGCACTAGTTTTAAAAAGTTGATAGGTTTGGAGGCAGACACTTATCCTCAGGCAGGACACTTAGGATGCTTAACGAGAGACAAAAAAGGCCCTGCAAGTGCCTCCAGGTAGCATTAGGTGCTTTCCGCTTTCCTTCCCTAAAATCCCCAAATTCTTGGTTTGGCTCTTGGGAGACCAAATGCCCCTTTTCTGACTCTCCATTTCTCCCCATCATCACGTCTCTCCAGCATCTACTCCCAGCATTAAATACTGAGTTTTTACCCTACCCTCTTGACTAACTCACTGACTTCTCTGCGTCTCAGAACGCAAGTGTCCTCAGAGAGCCCTGCCTCCCGAGCTGTCCCCTTCGGCGGCCAGACCCACTTCCTCCAGTGCCAGCTGTTGGGCAGCTCCATCCTTCTTACCTTGGTTACAGAAGAAGCTCCACGGTTTGGCGAAGATCAGCCCCATCACGAGCACCTGGGCGGGCCGCGGGGTCCCTCAGCAGCAGGTGCCTCTGCGCGGGGCCCGCACCGCGGCGCTGGCCGCGGGGATCCGAGGAGAAGCCGACTGGGACCGCGCGGGGAGGGCACTGGCTGGCCGGGAAGCCGCGACCGGCCGCCCTGCTACCCGTCAGGATGCGCCGCGCTGAGTCCCTGCCCGAGAGTCCTTCGTTCGAGCCCACTGAGCCCAACGCCGACCCGCAGTCCCCTTAGTCTGAACCCACCCACCCAACGGAGCCTCAGCCAGTCCCAAGCCCGCCTCCGCCCCGCCTCCCCCGCTTATCCCGGAAGGACGGCGCCGGACGTCGGCGGGCTGATGTCGCCCCCTCCCCGCCTCCGACGCGGCGTTTCCTCGGTTTCACTTTCGGCGGGCGGGCTCCCCGCCGCCGGGTGGCGGGACGGCGGGGGGGCGGGGTGCGCTTGCGAGTCGCGGAGTTTCCCTGGGTGAGCCCTTCTTCTCTCATCGCTGTTCCGAAGTCCTTTCGCTTTCTTGAGTCGCTGCTGGCTGGCAGGTGCGTCCCTGGCCCCTCAGCCTGGGGGCAGAGTGCAGTTTCTCTGGCTCAGCCGCCACCGTTTGCCACCTTTCTGCTGCACAGAAAGGAGTGTTTCAGCTGTCACCCGGTTCAGGCTGGCAGGCAGGCCTGGGGTTTGCCGTGATTTTTAATTTTGAATAGGGTTGATTGGGATAGGATCCATGGAATGCCAGCAGCCACAGAGTTCATGTTTGTGAATAACCTACAGTCCCCCAGTTTTACTAAGTATTTGGTATTTTTCAGGATCCCAAATCCACAAAATAAAACTTACTTTCTCAAGTGTTGAAAGGAAGTAATTTCCTTTAATTAAAGGGGAATCCTAGGAACAGCTGTCTCCTGTTCAACATAATGGGAAGAAAATCTACAAGTGCAGTACTTGGAGCAAGGAACTATTGTAAACTTACTTACCCAAGTACTTGGGGGGACTGGCTGCAGCTGGAATTGAATTCAGTTTATTACTCAGTTAAGTAAGAGGTGTGTGTTAAATATACATGCCAATTCGCTGCTAAATGGTTTCAGTTCCATTTTCCTTTGCGTGGTTAGGTTCTACTCTCTTTATCGCCCTTCATTTAGCTTATCATCATCATCACTTCTTACTTTTGGGGATTTTTTCCACACTTCTGTTTTGGATTAGCAATGCATTTCAAAAAATAAACTTTTTGTGCTTTATCAAGTGTGTGTTTCTTTTATGTTGTAGTTTGTCATAATGGATTCAGAGTATTAATTCCCAAATGGCCAGAAACAAATGTCTCAAGGTCTTTTCAGAAATAAATAGGAAATACCATTTTAATTACTCTGAGCTTCTGGAGAAAGGAAATAAAGGAAGTAAATAACTGCCTTGCATTATAGGAAAGTACTTTGCAAATATCTCAATTTGGGGAGGTGGTGTGGCAAGATAGCATTTAGAGAGAATGTTTTACCTGAACTACAGCTTCTGCAGTGCCTGCACGTTGGAGGGGGCTGATATATTCATACTGTTTTCTGTGTAACTGGGAACTGTTGCCCTAAATTACTTTCCAAAGGTTATAGATTTTAGTCAAATCCTCACGGAGAGGATTAGATGGATAGGAAACCAGTCACAGAATCTGTAATAAAATTTTCTTAGCCAAGGTCCCTCTTTCTGAGAGTATCTACAACATGAGTATTATCTAAGAAGTCATAAAATTCAGTATCTGCTAAATGGCCTCACATTTCAAATGTCCAAACATTATTTTATTTTAATAATGAGCCAAGTGGTACCACTCCAATAATGGACTTGAAGTAGGTTTAAAAAAAAAAAACTTTTATGAATCTTAGTAAAGATGTAAAACTCAAGGAAAATTGAAAATATGTTGGATTAAATTTCTTGATACTGGAATAACACTGGAAAATTTAAGTGACCTCTTGCCTTTTTGATAATCCTGCAGACAACTATAATATTTTCTTGAAGTATAGGACTCCATGCAAGGCCCTTCCTTTTCTTAAGAAACTTAAATTGCTATTTCTGACTTCTTTCCAGACATCTCTATGTGGATGCCCAGTTCACAGTCAAATGATAACTATCTGAACGTGAGCTTAGTGATGTTTACTCCTGTTAAATCAAGATTTATTGAAATCTTCCTTTATATCATGTTCTTTGCAAGACAAAGTGAGTGAAAAATGAATTAGCCATACACTTATCTTCCAAGTGACTTTCAGTCCACTAGGGATGGGTAGGAGGGACAGAAAGCATGTTTTTTTTAAAAAAATCACATTGTGTGGTAAGGGCTAGAATGGAAACTTTTGCAAGTAATTCTTTTTCTAAATGTTCATAGCATCTTATCTTTTCCTCTCTCATGGCATTATTACTTTTACCATTTAATACAGTCATTTGTCACTTCTATGACTTCAGATTTTTTTGAGGGGTGAGACATGGATATAATGTTGTGTGCTTTAACACAATTTTTTGAGCAGTTTTAGGATTACTGCAAAACTGGGGGGAAGGGACAGAGATATTTGGTGTGCTCCTTCCTCCCCCTCCCCCACAGCTTCCCTTATTGGTAACATTCCCCCAGCAGAAGGCTGCATTTGTTACCATTGCTGCACCTGCATCCAAACATCACAATCACACCAAGTCTGCAGTTTGCATTAGGAATCGTTCTTGGTGTTGTACTGTCTTTGAGTTTGGACAAATATATAATGGCATGTATCTACCATTAGAATATCATAGGACATTTTTACTGCCCAGAAAATCCTCTGTGCTCTGCTTAGTCATTCCCATCCCCCCCCGTAATATCTTTTTAAAAGCTCTCCAACACATTTAGCTGAGTGCCTTGCATGGGAAAGTAACAGTAAAAGAACAACAGCAGTAACACCTTTAGCAACAAAAGTCACTTAAATGTTGCTAACTATGTGTTAGTCTCTGTTCTAGGGTTTTGTCCCTGTTACTTCATTTAATCCAAACAACAACTCTGCGAATCGGGCACTAACATTATCCCCTTTCAAGTGATGAAAAGACTCAGGCACAAGTTAAGTGGAATAACTTGCTCAGACTCACCTAGCTCCTAGTGCAGAGTCCACAGCTGGACAGCAGGTAGTCAGTAAACACTCACTGAAGACATAATAAATTAATATTAGGTAGCTGTTTAAAGAAAAACTTAAACACAGAAGTCTTGGAAATTCTACATCTGATACTAATGCATTTTCCTTTGGTGTTGGGACTGCATCATTTGTGGAGACTGTAACAAACTACCTCTGCATTAAAGGATTTTATTTATGTCTGGTGGGGAGCTCCTCAGTAGTGTCTCTGCCCTAAGAAATGAAAGATCAACACATTTTACCCCTAGCAGTTCTTTGGTTTTGTTGTCCTGTTTTTCAGATCAGATTGTCGTCAAAGGATGGATGCTTCATTGCCATGCTGTACTTCTTGTGTTTTACATGGAAACTTCCCCACTGCTCTGAATGTAAACCAGTGTTACCGGCAGCACATAACAGCTGACTTTACAAATTAATGGAACGCACCAAACTGGAAGTCATTTGGAAACCTGGACCCTGTTGGCCTTCTTAGTCTTTTACCTTCAGGCCCTAAGATAATCATAGCCTGTTGGAGTTAGAAGGGGCTTTGGATCATGTGATCCAACCATCTCCTTTTCCAGACAGCAGGCTCCGGTTCAAAGCAGCTCTGACCCACCTGAGGCCACACTATAAATAAAGGGAGGACAGAAATGAGGACAATCCCTTTTAGAGATGAGATGGACATGCATGAAACAACAGGAGATATGTTTTGAGGACAGCATGAGCTGTTACCATGAAAAAAATTAGCCATTCTCTGTATTCAACTACTCGATGGGGGACTGGGGAGGACAATACAGGGCACAGGGTACTATGTACCAGGCAGACTGATGGCATCCACACTAGTGACAGAAGCTAGATTTTGTGGGATTGCAGAGAAATAAGCAGTGCATTCTGGCTTTTGTATTCAGGGAAGCTGCCGTTTATTCATCTGATCTGTCATTTTTATCTAGCATATGCTCTGAGCATTACTCTGTATGCTGGAGAATCGGTGAACATGCTTTGTCCTCATGGGATTTATATCCTTATTGAGATACACTGGTCTTCATTTATTTCTGTATCATTAACAATGAAAATACAGAGACTGGGTAGGGAGTGCGGGTTGGCATCTGCTCGAAATGGAATGGTTTTTAATAGCTTTGAAGTCGATACATTTTTTTCAAAGCTCTTTTTTTCCCTTCTTTCATTCTTCCTACCCCTCCCCCCAGCTCTTTCTTACTGGACATACTGAGCTGTACTCGGCTCGTAGACAATTCACAAAATATCAATGTTGATATCATTTCCATTCTGTTTACTAAATCAGTGCATGGTGAAACCATTTTTTTCTGTACCGTAATAGGAGAATCAGAATGCTTTACAATGCTGTATAATGGCTTAGAAAGTTGGAATCAGAATGTGTAAGGGGATTTTTTTCAAGGAGGCTGTAGACTCTCACGTTCATTACATTTCTTAATTCTAATGGGGAGGAAGGAGGAAAGAAAAAGGAGACTTTTAGTTATTTGCTTTCTTAATGTGCTTTCTTTGACAGAATAACGCTTCTATATAAGCTCAAAACAAGCCCAGAGAAGAGGTGAAATTAGAAAACAGATATTTAGGATTTTAGGTCAATACCATATGTATCACGTCAGGCTGCACACATTTTAAAAATTTACTGAGATTTTTAAAGGATTTTCCTAAGTCCATTAACTGTTTTATTATATTGTCCGTTTTCCAAAAATTAAGACTAAAGCAACATTTCCTATCAGTGAGGAGACTGAACAGAGTGGACGCACTTGAGGCTATGCCTACCTCCTTAAGACATTTAATTTTAAGCTTAAATCCTAATTAGTAATATCTGAGGATTTTTTTTTTTAACCTTCCTCCATGTTTGCTGGGCTGGCCATGGCCAGTTTGCCCATCGATCTGTTCCCAGCCTCTCTCTTGCTTGGCAGAGGTGTCAGCATTCTCAGGCTGATTTTCCCAGGTGATGTTGGCTTCCAGCTGTGCCTGGCCAATGGAGGCTGGGTGGGGAGTTAGAGGGCAGTGGGAAGGAAAAGCCAGGGTCCCCCCACTTGCTCTCTCCCCTTTCCCACCGTGATCCACCCCTGCCGGCTGCTCTGTCCCCTCAGGGGTCTGCATTGTGCCTGGCAGGCTCACTGTTGCTTTAGCTGCTGCTGGGTGGCTGGCATCCCTGGGCTCTGATAACATCACTTCCCTCTGCTCACACGCAGGAGTGAGAGGGGCTGCTTCTGTGCTAACATCTGGGTTACCTTCTCTTCCCCGGTTTGACTGCTGCAACCATCCAAGTGCCACTGTAACCAATGTTATTAAATCAATTCTGTTGTAAATATTTGGAGTGGTGTCTGTCTACCTGAATGGTCTTGCCAGTAGTATGATGATGACTTTCTGAATTTTCTTTATTCGAGAATAGAAGCAGAATCCCTTTCTTTGGGGCATACCAACTGGAATGGGGTGAAGAGTTTTCCTCCAAATTCATGTCTACCTGGAATCTCAGTATGTGACCGCACTTGGAAATAGGATCTTTGCAGGTGTTAGTAATTACTGAGGTCATACTGAAATAGATGGAGGTCCCCAGTCCAGTGACTGGTGTCCTTCTAAGAAGGCTGTGTTACTACGGAGGATGGGTTGAAGCTGGGTTTGGATTTAAGTTACACAGTCTGTCTCTGGCTCATCTTTGTTTCAAGGGTATGGCTCTCCCACACATCTGGTTTACAGCCTGGTGAGTCCTCTTTTTCTTTGGAATGAAATACTGTTGTGACTCTAGTTCTGTGCTTCAGAGCCAAATCTCCAGGCTCACACCCTGTATATTTTCAAAATTTGATGAATACTGAAACAAAAACTTGACAGTGTGCTTAAAGCAACTTTTTGTTTCTCTAAGCATTGAGAAACTGAGAATTTCTGTCTGCTTTTAGGAGGTTTTGACCTGTCTTCTTTTACCTTTACAGCCCCAGAAAACAGGAAATATCCTGTTGACTAGA
This sequence comes from Camelus ferus, assembly GCF_009834535.1. NCBI lineage: Eukaryota > Metazoa > Chordata > Mammalia > Artiodactyla > Camelidae > Camelus > Camelus ferus. The sequence goes on along the minus strand of NC_045704.1, from coordinate 20,783,015 downwards.
CGAACTGTTGTTTTGGTTCTCTCAAGTTCCCTATTTGCTACCCTGTTTCTTCTAAGGGTAGTCAAAGCTTTTTCTCTCTACATTTTCCCCTTAAAGGCTCTGTGCTAAGGCAGACTTCAAGTCTGGACAAATTAGATCTTGAGTCTACAACAGAAATTTGAAGGCTTTCTTTACCTCAGTCACATCATACGCCATTCAACAGAATGTGTACAGACCTTTTACACTGAGGAGGGAGAGGACTGTGAGGACGGTGATAAAAGAAACAGTGTTTATTTTTTCCCCTTGAATTGGTTTTCAAATCCCCTTTTGTGGTAGTTCACACATTTCCATTGTGCAGCTGATGTTGGCAGGGATGACAGATTTTTAACACTGAAATGGTGGGAATTATTTCTGATAAAACCTGGAAGACAAATCTTTCCAGCACAGCCACTTGCCGACTGTGTAGGTTTCAAGTCCTTGAAGCTGTACCTTCTTGATACCCTCCTTGTACTTTAATACATTGCATTGGAACCGTCTACTTAGAGTTCTCAGTCCAGATAAAAAATAAAACTTCCTCAAGGACAATAACCAGTCCTTTCACCTTTTATCCCCAGTACCTACACACAGCTGTCATATCGTCAGCACTCAAGAGATGTACAGAGATTTACCTTGATGAGAAAGAAGCAAAAGCTGCTGTTTTGGGATCAGTTAGCTAAAGGTTTTTAACAGTTTAGGTCCTATGGCTCTTCCGTATGAAGAGCAAAATATAAAAAGAAGAGAGTTTAAAATTTATTCATCTCCCCAAGCCCGCATCATCTCTCCAAAGCCACATCTCCCCAAGTCCATGTCATCTCCACAAGTCACCATCATCTTCCCGAGCCGGCGTCATCTTTCTGAGCCCACAGCTCACCAAGCCCACATCATCTCCAAAAGCCCACGTCTCCCCAAAGCTCACATCATGTCCCCAAGCCCACATAATGTCCACGAGGCCATGTCATCTCCCTGAGACCGTGTCACCTCCCTGGCCAGAGACATCTCTCTGAGCCCACAACTCCCCGAGTCCACATCATCTCCCCTAGCCCGGTCATGTACCTGAGCCCACATCTCCCCAAGCCAACATCATGTCCCAAGCCCGCATCATCTATCCAAGCCCACATCTCCCGAAGGCCACAACATCTCCCCAAGCCTGCATCATCTCCCCGAGCCCATGTGTCATGGGTGTTTTGTCTGTGTGTATGAATGTCCTCTGAGATCACAGGACTCCTCAGGAAAGTGTGAATTCCCTCACTCGAGTATATTTAGAAAAAACACTCTTTTCAAAGGGTGCTGTACTGGATTACCTCCAAAGGTCTCTTATGTGCTCTGATTATGAAATTTAAAATGATATGTAGTCATTAATAATTGCTCATGATAATTGAATAAACCCCTCCCGCCCGCCACTGTAGGTGTGGGCACAGAAGTTCCCCTGAGAGAGTCAGCTTAAAACACTTGCCAGGTCCTGTCCACTCAAGACCAGGGTCCCAGGAGTATCGGCCACTCAGGAGGAGCTGGTGCACCCCTGCAGTTTTGATCCCGGCAGGGCCAGAAACCATAATTAGCCAGCAGAGGGCGGAAGGACGGAGCTAGGCAGGAAAAAGAGGCCTGCCCTACCTTCCACCCCTCCTGCAAGCGGTCAGCCAGCAGCGTGGTCTCGCTGAATCACTGACGTGGTGCTTTTGTATTTACATGGTTAAAAAGTCCTCAAATGTTGTACCATGCTCCTAAGTAAATCTTGGATTAATTAAAGATTTAATTGGTGGAAATAAAAGCAAAAAATAAAATAAAAGTGAAGAAAGCGTGTAACATAAGGCTGAGACACAGAGCAGGGGCAGCAGACATGCAGAAACACATTTTCATTTCATCTGCAGAGCGTGTGTTGGTTTCTCAAGTTTGTACTTAATGATGCATATTGCCACCAGTCTCTGAAACCCGTGAAAACAGCTTCCTGCTGTTTGCATCTGCTAAAGTCCATGGAGAGTGGCTGGGGCCCAGAGGGATGCAGAAAGGAATACAGTGAGGGATAAGGAGATGGAGAGGTTTTTGGTGGGGAGCTCTCTGGGGAACGAGGCCTTCAGCATCCTGTAGTTCCACTCTACTCTAACCACTGTCACATACAAACACGACTTTCTCAGGGGCAAGCCTCACTTCTGGAAATGTCCTGAAACACTCAGCCACCTAGCACTGACATCTGAAAGGAATCTAAAATGGCCCACAAGCCATTGCAGAGATTTGAAATGGCTTAGGATCCCACGTGCACACGGGGCTCACTGGGCCTCCGGGCCTCCGTGCCCACGTGCAGGGTCACTGGCTCTGGAGGGACAGTTGAGGGGCAGTTGAGGATCAGGTCTGTTGCTAGGCTACGAGTGTTCTGGACCAAACATTCCAAGCCTCTGAGCTTCGCAGCCAAGGTGTGGCAGCGCGATCTCTGTGGCTTTTCCATAGCGCTAGCGCTGAGATTGGGAGGTGACAAGAGGCCAAGCGGGAAGGGCGTGGTGTCGGAAGGCGAAAGGAAGGGTCATGAAGAAAGTGATTAAGTTCACGAGCTGGGTGGGCCTCAGGAATCTTGAGAGACCTGAGCCTTCGTACATCACCGATAAGAGTGAGCTACCAAAGCTCCACAGAGCTGCATGTTCAGGCTATGATGAAACATTGCGGAAGTTGCTGTCACGTAAGAAAAATGCCGTAGACAGCAGAGACAAGAACGGCAGGTAACAGTGGCGGGACGGGGGGGGCGGACCTGGGAGGAGCTGCCAACTATGGTTGCAAGACATGAATTTTAAATTGCCTTCCCATGTCAGAGATGTTGAAGTGTGAGAAAATGAACATGTTAGAATCATTGAAGTACAGGGTTGTCTCTCATCCTTGCAGCAGCAAAGTAGATATACTCTCATTTTACTTAATTGAAATGTTGTCTTTGTGAAATAGTAACGGTAACAATTATAATATTACCTAACAATGATTGAGCTGTTATTTTGGGCAAGAAACTGCCAGACACTCTGCATAGCTTTTCATTTAAGCTTCACAGTGGCGTCCTGTAAGATAACTATCACTTCATGCCCATCTTGTTGATGAGGACACGGGCACAGACAGGCTAAGTGAGAGCTAATGAGTGACAGTGTTAAAGTAGAAGTCAGACCCAAGTTGAGCTGAATCTCAACGGCATGCCCTTTCTATTCAAACAGGTTGTTCTTCCATTAAAGTGGTGAGTAATAAGAGCTAATAAATATTGTTCTTTCTCCATAGGAAGAACTAAGATAAGAAGACTAAATGTTAGTTTTAAAGGGGTAGGAATAGCATGCTGTTGAATGTTTCCAATTACATGAATAATTGTATCTTTGAAGTAGTGTGCTCTATTCCCTAAAAAGTTCTCTCATGTTCGCAGGACTCCGCTACACTTGGCCTGCATCAGCGGCTGTCCAGGAGTGGTGGCTCTCCTTATCCAGTTCAACTGTGATCTGAATGCTCGTGACAAGGAAAGGACGACAGCTCTCATCAGGGTATGTAGCTGCCAACAGTGTCCACGTGAGATGGATT
>NC_045704.1:20680879-20779363 GCF_009834535.1 Camelus ferus | reverse complement strand
CTGATAATGGGAACACAACCAAGAAAGGTCAAGTGATTTGTCCAAAGCCCCTAAAGCAGCAATCTTCAGCATTTCACGGTGTCAAAAGAGATGATACAATTCTCTAACACTGAATCTAATAAAGTACCAAATAAATTCACCAAATTGATCAGATAGTTAAAAGTGGTGACTTTTGGCAAAGCTGGTGGCAGGGCTCAATCTCCTTTTTCTATTAAAGGAGAACACCTTCAGATTCTGTCCTACCTTTCACACTCTTTGGCACTCACACAAAAGAACACACACACACATTTAAAAAATCCATTACTAGAAGTGAAGAAAACCATTCAGTGCATCTCAAAACTCAAGATTTCTCCTTTGGAGATAATACAGATGTTTTTTCCTGAGGGTTCATACTACCTATATGATAACATCATACATGTCAAAACTTGCTACATTTTATTAAATAATACAATGTAAGGGTCTGACTCAACAGAAACACCCAGAGTGTTGATTCAAGAATATGTGGGAGCACATGTATTTGTTCTTAAGTATATCTCAGAGTGGCCGTGATGGAATTCTAAGTGTCCAGTGATCAGTAAGACACAAAAGCCACACTCACTAAAGCACAATGAATGGATCAGTTTAGTGAGAGTGTGTGCTTATATCCCTTCTCTCAGTCACTGCTTCCTTCCCATTCTATGGAAATGCAACTTATATTTAAGCCAATAGATTAAAAACAAACAAACCAACAAACCTTGAGCTTATTATATTTCCTAAGCCATTTCACTTGCGTTCATTCTGGCTCAGAAGGTCACGAGGCACACAGCTGAATTACTTTCCCACTTCATATGAAAGACTGACACAGACACTTATGTTGATTAAGGAACCAAACCCAGGAAAATACTTCCCTGAATTCCTGTTATTTAGATGGCAGAAATAGTCTGTTTCTGCACAATTACATATTTAGATCATCCCCGTTTTATACATAAGCTATTTTCATATGTGGAAAATCAGATCACATATGGATCAGAATGGAAGAGATGATTGATAAAGAGAAAAACCAGAGAAGCAGCAAAGGAATCTCTACCTCTTTTTGAAGCTGAATTTTCTTTTTCCAAAGCCAGGAATTCTACTTTTAACATGCCTACCTCATTCTTAAACCTTTGCATATCTTGGTGGAACTCTTTTAGATATACTTTGTTCTGCTACCATTTGATGGGGAAGAACTCACATTTCCTAATTTGGGGTCCATGATTTTAGAGTTATTAGCACCGCAGTTAACTGCAAGCAATGGCTTCTGGAGCTGGCCTTGTATTGGTTTGGTTTTCTTATAAGTATTTGAAACAGCAGACATAGTGTGACATTTTGTCTGAATCAATTGTTTCATCTCACTGGAGTGGGCAAGCCACAAGACAAAAAGGCTTTTTGGACCACTTACCAGAGGTGTATGTCTGATCTCTGATTTCCAGGGAGTATTTCGGTTCCTTTTTTGTTTTCTTTTCGTATCAATTTCTTGGTTTTCTTTCACCAGCAGCCGAGCTCGGTTCCTTACTTCATTTTCTCTATCAGTAAAGAAACCCTCCTCATTTTTGTCACAAACATGTTCAGTGTCTGGTGTGTCATTTTCAGTTAACTTATTTTCATTTAAATAAAGTTTTGAAGATGACTGGCAGCCATACTTTGCTGAATCAGCCTTGGAGTAAGATGGGGAAACACTTTCCAGAGTGGGCTCTTCGTGTTGAGGGAACGCCTGGAATCCTACAGAGATGGAGGCTCCAGGTGCACCTTGTTCCTCAGAATCACATATATTATTTGTCACACTGGAAGGTAGTTCCTTTAATTCACCATGTAGTTCAGAGTTGCCATGTAGTGACTCTGTCTTACGATGAACAGTAATTTTGCATTTTTCACGGATTTTACTGACTTTCTGATTTAACTTCTTTGTGATAAATTTTGTATTAATTTTCCAGTGTAATTTGCCTTTTTTGACCCACATGTCCTCATGCTTCTCCACACAAGAATGTTTTGAAGATACAGGTACGTCCTTTCTGTCCTGTTCCTTATTCATTCCTGGTTCTCCAGGCATTTTTTGCAGATGCACAGGTGAAAGATTGATCTGCCTGATTTGACCTTCAGATTTCTTTTCTTTCACAGTACATGCTTGTAAAATGTATTTATCCTTAAGTAGTCAAGTACAGATAAAGAAAAATTAGAAAATAATTAAAATTTAACAAACTTCCTAATCTATGTTTGGCTACTCACAAACTAAGAAGTGAAAAATAACTTGCCTTAGCCTTGAAATAGGAGAAAAATAGGAACTCAGAAACCTAACTTTGTCACTGTTTGTTTGAACTAAACAATTCATACATGTTAAAGCTACCAAGAATTAGAGATTAGGTTTTTAACATTACAGAGGCTTCCTCACTAAAAAATAGTTCACCTCACATACCTTAAATAGTGAGCCCCTCCAGTGCATGTAAAGGTTTTTTAAAAAGGACTAATAACCGGAGAATAGGCAAAGTGTAAATTATTAGGTGCCAAAATCAATTAACTTCAATCAGAAACAGGAACAAATTCATAAATTTTAATGCAAACTATATACTATGATAGTGATCTATCTCAATATGTATTCTCTGCATCCATCCAGGTGTATTATACTCTAATATTCACTAGTGAGAGTGAATAAAAGAGTTTTTAATAATATTTACTGATTTCCTACCCTGAAATGAAATAAATTAGAAAGGTTTTGTTTGTTCCCTAACAGCAAAGGTCCAATCCTGGAAGGTTTGATTCTCTTAATAGGCAGCTGGGTTGACTCTATGACCCCTATTCTCTCCCTGATTGTAGATTCTGAAATCAATTACATAGAGGTCGCAAGACAGAAGAAATCTTTCATCTGGGCATCAATGACTTGCAATTTTAAATTGCAAATTTTGGACCACTGTGAATGACTCTTCCTTACATAAAACTAACCCAGTGGCCATCACTGCTGTATTGTTTACAATTTCAACTACTTAATCACATGATTTATTATTTGATATCACCTTCTTTATCATGTGAGGCAGTTATAAAAATGGAAGAAGTAAACAATATTCAGGAAGGTTTTTTGCCTCAATTCCAAGGATAAAGTTTAACTATAAATTATTATAGACCCTAACAATACTTTAAGCTTTGTAACTAGATAAAATGTTATTAAAAATGGAATATGAAATAATTATTTATTCACTCTAAAAGTCTAGTTTGAAAGGCAATTTCTTTTGAACTGTGTTATTAAAGCACAGAAAACAATATTAAAAAGAAATTTAAATTTACATTTTTACATACCTGTGACTGGTTGTTTTCACTTCCATCACGTCCTTCTTGCTCTTCCTTAGATGCCATTTCTAAGTCTAGGTCTGCTGAAAAATGAATATGCTTATACTTAGAACAGCTATATAAAAGGCAACATCTCTATAAAAATAGATAAAAAAACATTACATTAATTGACAGTTTAAATTAAGCTTAATCTTTAGCTGAACATTTAATTGTTTAAGTAATACTTCTAATTATCTAAAACTTCAAGGAAGTGTTTGGGAAATACTAGATGTTACCAGGTTAAAGGCACACAAACATTTCAAGGATTTATTCACAAATTCATCCACCAGACATGAACAAAACAAAGAGAAACAATACAAAATTTAAAAATACAGTAGAAACATACAGAGTCACAATAGACTCTATTCTCTACCTCCTAACTACCTTTTTAACAACATACCAAGCTTTAAGAGCAATGCTATTCATGGTTACCAAAATTACTGTTACTTTTTATGCTTTTATGTTTCCTTAATCTGAAATGTTTCCCTCTGTTGTTCTGACAAATTGCTTTTCCTCTTTTAAGTCTCAGCCTGCTTTGTGAAGTCCTCCTTGATTACAGCTATCTTTCTGCAGAGACACGGGGATCTCTTTCCTTGGAGCTACCTTGGTACTTCACAGATTTTTCTAGTGTATCTTCATCAGCTGAGCTGTAAACTATTTCTTTACATGTCTATCCTCTTTGGTCCTTTGCTGTAGAGGACAAACTCTTAAAAGTACCTTTGTAGAAACAGTCTTTATTTATTTTACTCAATAATTACTTATTGAGTTCCTGCTTTAGCAGTAGGCACTGGAGTTTAAAGAAGAATGTGGATAATAGGTGTCAGGGATGGCTTTTCTAGCGAGAATGCCTGAGCTGAGACTTCAGCAGTGAGGTCAGCCAGCTTCCCAGGAAAGCAGGGACAGGAGAGCAAGAGAACACGCAAGGCTGGGCAGGAAGGGAGAGACGCACACGAGAGGGTCAATATTTGTGTGAAATCCAGGGCAGGTGAGGAGGGCATCACCAGCAGCTCAGAACACCAGAGCAAAGGACAGACAGAGGGCGCTAGAGATGGAGAGCCAGGCCGAAGTCAGACCACAAAAGCCTTGCCTGTCCCTGTAAGATGCCTGGACATTAATATGCTTTAAAGAGTGTTTCATGGTCATGTGTGCATTTGAGATAGATCACTCTACGTGCTGAATATAGCTGTAACTACTATTTATAAATTCAGAGCTAGATAAAAATAAAGCTAAGAAACCATACTTTGAGAAGGGAATCTGTGGATGGCCACCTAGGTTTCCCAACTAGTCAGAAAGCTCTAGACACCATCCTCCTACCGGCTCTCAGGAGTGTGCTGAATACTAGTCTCAACGAACTTACTTTCTCCTAACCCTCTTTGCTATTTAATATGCTGCTTTGGTCAGAGGATGAATGTAAATGTCATGCCAAAAAGCATTGTCTGGTTCTAGGTTGCATAAAAAGAGTAAACACAAGCGTGATCTTGCCACAAAGTGATTTCTGCAAAGTCAGAGTATGGCGAAGCCACGCACAGGTGGACTACGGCTAACTCTCTGTGCTGCTTTATTACCTTCTTTGCTGCTTCTGTTCTCTGGCAGCTGTGATTCACGCAGGCCACGGAGCGCTGCATTTTCTGACAGAGACACGGCTCCAATATTCATCTGGTCTTTATCTACTAGGGCCGTCTGCCTCAGTTCTGTGGGTGCTGACTGGTCTGTGGTCACTGATTGTGATAGCAACGGACATTTATTGACTTCCAAATGCTCAGCTCTTTGACCAGCCACTTTATTGGGTCTCAAACTAGTAGAATCCCAGTCTGAAGAATCCGAAAACAAAGTTTCCACTTATTAGAATATGAATAACAATACAAACTTGACTAACTTGTATAAATTGTCTTTCCAGAGCAGCAGCCCCAAGTCCGTCCGCAGCCCCACATCCTCCTCTCCTCTCGAACACACAGCTCCTTCCCAGCTGGTTGTACTTTACATGTCACTGCTGTTCACATAGGGAGCCACTGTCTCTCTTTTTTCTACTTTTAATTCTCTAGTATCTCTTATTTGGATTAACTCACACTCTCTATTAAACAGTCTATATACCATAAGAGCTTTATGAATAATTATGAGTCTTCAACATATGAATTTTTTCATTAACCAAATGGATGTCTAACCAGCCATTTACGGGACGTTTAAATATGCATGGCAGTATTGTGTCCTAGAGACATGGGTTTAAGAAAACTTAATGAACTGTACTACTTTAATTACAATGACACAGTCTTTCCTCAATGTACCAATCTCTTTAGAATTCTTTCCTTAATGCTTGGATAAACATCATCAATTTATTTAAGAAAAGATAGCCTTGAGTGACTAATTTTTTCCATATAAAAATAGGATAAGTCAAGGTACAAACTAGATCCAAAGAGTACAGGGTACCACGAGACAGGAAATATGTAACAAAAATGTTTTCCTTTTTTTAAAAGAATTAAGTTGTCAGATTTAAACTTTTTAAGACAAGTTAAAGAAAAAAAGGTAAGAAATGTAGAAGTGAACTTTAAAGCCCGTTTCATCACAAGGGCCCCTGTATCATTTCACATCCATGAACCCTGTTTAAAACCGCTGTTCTCAAATGTCATCTGAGAAGCCCTGCAGCCCCAAGTTCCCTCCATCTAGGGAGTCCACGAGGTCAAAACTATTTTCACAATACTACTGAATGCTATTTTCATTCTCATTCTCCATTAATTGTGCAGTGGAGGTTTCCAGATACATGACATGTGATAACATCATAGCTCTAATGGCTAATGGAATGTTGGTGTGTGCTTGTATTTTAAATCTTTCAGTTTTAGTTTCTAATAATATTAAACATCAATAGATACAAACCAGTTAAGAGTTCTTTGGAATTGTCAATAATTTTTAATAGTATAAAAAGAATCCTAAACCCCAAAACTTTCAGGATTAGTGTTTTAAAAGATCGTTTCTACCAAATATTAAGGTAGGACTAATTACTTCCATCATTTTTAATAATCAAAGACACCAACCCCTTCACACACACACACTCCTAATCAAAACATCCAGTTGGCTTAAGATCTTTGGGGAAGGGAAATAGCTCAGTGGTAGAGCACATGCTTAGCATGCACATGGTCCTGGGTTCAATCCCTAGGACCTCCATTAATAAATAAATACAGAAATAAATAAATATCATCAATGTGACAGCACTAAAATAATTAAAGTGAAATATGACTGACATGTTAGCAAGTGAAGCTTTACCCTACGTAAAGGTCAGAATTCAGTTAAGCACTTTAAAACTCTGGAAAAAACTTAGAACCTAATAATCAATCTCTCAGAATCCCTAAGAAATATGGGGATACCAAACTGAGCACTTCAGTGTCTCCGAACATCAATAGAAACAGCAGAGTCAAAACTGACGTTTTAAAAAATCTTTTTCTTATGCTTATATATTTTATTCAATCATGGATGCCAATTATAACATCTGCCTTATTTATGTCATCTTTCAATTATATTTGAAAAAAAGGAAGGAATTAGGAATAAGAAGACTGTACTTCATTTCAGAGTTAAATTTGTATTGCAAAATTTACCTGATTTGAATGTTTGTAAATTCTTCATTCCTCCTGTTTTATTAGGAACAGAATCTTTCACTCCAACTGCAGGCTGAATGGTTTTTGAAACAAACCGATTAATAATGTACATTTGATACAATTTGTAGCAATAATTCAAGGGGGGGAGAGCATTGTCTAGCTCAGTGGAAGTGTGCCTGTTTAACAGTGCATGAGGTCCTAGGCTAAATTCCCAGTACCCTCATTAGAAAAAATTTCATGATAAAAGTATAAAAGTTTTTACCTTCAAGTTAGGATGCATTTCAGTAGAATCTAAAAGCCAAAAGGGACACATAATCAATTACATGTAAATATGAAAGCCAACTATCCATTCATTCAGACTCAGTACTGAGCACAATCCTCATGCTTGCTTTGGAAATGAATACATTTGGTTTTGGTATTTCGTTTTTGAGGGGCAGTTAGGAAAGCAACAAGACAAAAATGTGAATCCATTATAGATACTGAATAAAGAACAGGAATATAGGTTGAAAAAAACATGCAGTTAAGATTTCAAAAGTACGATTATGTTTCAAATGACTTTATAAGATACAAACGTGCACATATACCAATGTGAACATGCTGCCTCAGGAGGAGAAAAGCGATCTTTAATCAGAAGAACAAATCAGGGCTCCAAGAAGACAAATGTGAAAGCTGATGGTAAAATGCAATAGCACAGCGTTCATGCGACTGACACCATTAGACTACAAGTATTTATCATGCTCTTCAACTTGTCCTATCATTTAGGAAGTCCACAGTTGTGATGGCAGTTTATTTGAATGTGCAATTCACTTATCATCAAAGTGTGATGAATTGATCAGCTTGGATACACACTTGTAGAATAATAGTTCATGAAAATATTCATTGTTTTCCATACCCACATGGGCTATTGGTATGCCTACATTTCTTGGATCCTCTAGCCATCGAAGTTTCTTGATCCACTCATGCAAGAAAGAATGTATACTGAGTTTTCAATATTGAAATCTGATGATCAAAAATAAAATTTAATTGCCACAGAATTATTAGATATTAAAAGTCTTTTATATTTCAAAACCTTTGTAGTATTCACTGAAAATAACATCTTTAACATTTATGGAAAGAACATTATTAATTTCTTTTGTTTCCTCTAAACACAAGTCTACCCTCTGAGCGTGGTCTGAAGACCGGCAATGAGGGCATCACCTGAGATTGTTAGAAACAGCTCAGAATGTGCAGTTTTCACTGGGTCCCCAGGTGACTGAGTAAAATTTGAGAAACTCTGGTCTATACCGAGTCTGCTTCTACAGCACTTGGACTTAATTGAGCCTTCTGAAATCAAGCCTCACGCGCCTCCCTGTAACACTTCCCCAAAAGCTGCATCAGAATTTGCAGACTTTCCAATGGACTCTTTACCAGGCTCCAGTCCCCTGACCTCCCCGAAATGCACCCTGCTCTCTTCCTCTTTCCCACTCTTCTGTTGACCTCTGAGACACCATCCTATATGGCAGCAACACGCTGCATGACACGAAGGTCCAGACATTTACAGATGACCACACATGCCTATGCTCATCCATGGTAGGTACCCCCAGCTCTGCGTGATCAGGTACCGCAGTCCTCACCGGCCTTCCTAATGATCAGGGGGCTGGGGGAGTGGAACTTTCTGCTGTGCTTCCCGGACAAGCTTTGGTGCTGGAAGAAGCTCACTTCATACCCATCTCATCTCAAACACTCTTCTCTTCCTTCTTCTAAAGAACTATTCTACATTACCACCTCCTGCCAAGGACCCCCCTCCCTTTAATTCATTTTCTCCCCTCCTCCCTGCCTCTCTCATTCTTCACTCCCTCCTTCCCTCCTCCTGATTTCCTGGCTGTCCTCAGATCACAGAGCATCTTGAAAGAAAACTAACAACTGAGCTCCTCAAACAGCATTCTACTTTAATCGTTGCTGACACCTGATAAGATATACAATTTACCTCTTTTTCTCCTCTTTTTTCTCACTATATGTTCAACAGGTGATTTCCTTTGGCTGAGAGAATATATCCTAATTCATGTTTTAAATCAACATTCTGTCAAATGACTTTTTTATAAAATACAGTGCTTACTTTCTATTTGTCCATTTAATGTATGTTTTTCTCCTTGACCTGCAGCTCCAGATAACTGATCAACATAGTTCGGTAGTTGAACCTTGGTGGTACTCTGTTAAAATTAATATTAATAATGAATTGCATAAAGATTTCCTAATCCCTTTCTAAGAAAATATTTGTTTCCAACCTTATTATTATTATTTTTTAATTTCCTACTTTAAAAGCAATTAGATTAAAAAACAAGTCAAGCATATCCTAGAAACCCAAACATTTAAATAGAAAATTTCATATACACTCTCTAGATGAAGTCTATCTTTTATCTTCAGTTGGCTTTTGACTCTGTGAACTGAGCATGGAAAGCCAGGGCAAATATTTTCACAGACAAAATACTGACGTGCAGATTTCAACAAAGAATTAACTTCAAAACGCCTAATTCCATTTTGCATTCCTCAACAAAAGAAGAGGACGTTTTTAAAAAATAAATATTTTTATATGTATAACTGAATTGCTTTGCTGTACACTTGAAAGTAACATTATGAACTGACTACACTTCAATAAAAAATAAAATTAAAAATATACATATTTAAATATATCCTTTAATAAGTATACGTGCTATAAATTTAAAATGTTTCTTAGGGCAGATATTGACTTTAGTATTAAAATAACACACTTGGCATGAAAAGAAGCCTTGGAGTCTGTCATGTTGAGTATTAACAGAACACTGTGGAAACTGCTACACTTCAGTAAACAAAGGCTTAGCAGAATCTAACTATTATTTGATAAAACTTTCATTGATAGGAAAAAGAGTTGAATAAGGTAGCAAAGTAGAAAGAAAAACATTTATGCTTAAATTAACAGCAGAAAAATTTTAAATGTAGTTATGCAGCTCTTCAAAAAGTACCATAAGCTTTACTTTAATATGGGAAGAATAAGAACACTGTTTATTGACCATCTGCACATGCCAGGCCCTTATCATGCACGTTGTCTTTTCTACACACACCAATGATAAAGGTGATGCTAAGGACGCTTACCCACTTGCTGCTTCCTGGCCACTCCAAGATGCTGGAGCACCGTGATGAACAGACGGGACCCGCTGTTCTCTCTGTCTGGAACATCCCTCCCCTGGACCTTCGTGTGCTGGCTCCTTCCTGTCCGTCACCTGGCAGCTTTGGTCACACTCAGCTCTTGTCTGACTACCTAAATTCCACCCTTACTCCACCCCAGTCCTAACTACAAACTCCCCCACGGTTGTCTAACCTAACTCTCTCCACGTTCCTCATAGAAGGACTTACTGTCCCTGAAAAACGGTTCCTGTTTACTTGTTCTTCTGTTCCTGCCACTACAGCCTAACCCCTCAACTGCTACATTCAGTGTCTAATGGCCCGATGCATAGCTGGTGTTCAGGAACAGGAATTTATTTAAGGTCAAAACATCTAACATACCCAGAGGTCACCAAGTACCAAAGCACTATATACCTATCAGAAATGTCTGATAACAGCCCACCGACACTCAACATACCTCAAATGAGAAATCCCGTGCCCGCTCTAACTTTCCCATCTTATCATCCTTCAAATTTTAAAAAAGCGTCCTCAAGATTTTAGTAGGTCACTAGTGGCCACTGTCATCATTCTGTCTTACATTTCTATAGCACCCTTTACAGCTGACAATGTGTTTTCACATTTGTTACCACATTTTTGTTCATGACACATAACCTGAGGTTTAGGTGTCAATATCATATTTTTGAACGAGGTCACTGACATTCAAACAAGTCAGACAAGTTTTCCCAAGATCCCACAGTGGGTCAGAACCTGGATGCTACCACGTCTGCTGACTTCAAGTACAGTGCTGTGCCACTAGGCAGGAGCTGCCGAGATCCAAGGGCTTGGGCTCTTCTGACCTCTTTCCACGGCTATCACCTTGGAATAGGTCACCACTACCCTGCACTTAGCTTCCTTCATTTCGGTCGCCATAAAAGTACTCAGTGCACACTACTTTCCCTGCCCAAAATGGGCTGTCCTCAGTAAAACATCACTAAACCAAACTGCTGGCATTTTAACACCATGTATTTATTACTATTCCCCATGCTTTTTCTTCTCCTGAAATGTTCGTTGCAGATCTACCTGACAATCCAAATATAATAACACTTTCAAGTCACAGGCACTGTCTTTTCAAGGTCAAAGTGGTTAAACAAACAAAGAAAAACACTTTTTTTTTAAAAAATGCAACTTGTTTCTCTCTGAATCTCACTAGGAGTTTTACACATCCATTTATAACAAAGAAACAAACATCTGGTCACAGGCTGACCAAGAATAATTCATTAGTTTTTAGAAAATGTAACTTCAGAGACCAAACCGATTCCCTGTGACTTCTAAGCCTTGGTTTTTGCACTACATACACCCGTTTCATTAGGTGAGTCTGGAAAATTAACAGAAGTTCACTCTGCAGTGGTATGACATGTAGCATGGAATGATTTTACTAAGTGCAGGTTAAATATATGAGGGAACAATTTTGCTGGGCAAATGCAAAGGTGAGAAAGTGAAGTCAAAACATCCCTCCATTTATGTTTTAACATCACGCAATGCTTATATTAGAAAATAATAATAGAAGACAGTACCTCAGAGTCCCAGGATGGTTCTACACCTTCATTTTCTTCTAATCCTAATGCTGAGGTTGGGCCTACAAAATGTAGTCACAGATACATTAATGAGAACACGTACCACTGGGAAGTTGAAATACATTTATAAGCCTATATTCATTCATGACTATGTCAATAAAATAAAGTGGCAGAAAAGAATTTCAGAGGGTTGAAGCATTTTCTGGAAGAAAACTTGGTCATAGTTGGGATATTTATGAAGAAAGGTGGCAAAAGAAAGACACTTGAAAAGAAAATTGTATCATATTTGGATCTACACACTTCAGATTTTTTACATTATTTTTTTTTAATTGAGGTACCAGGAATTGAGCTATACCCTCCCCCCTCCAACCATACTAGCTTTTAAGCAGAGAAGGAAATCCACAGATGTGCACTAACTTACCACCTTTGTCATTTTTATGTGCTCCATCAATAGAAACCAATTTGTTATGATCTGCTTGCTCCTTTAGGACACTGTTAATAGTCCGAGTGCCGTTCTCTTTCCCACCAGTTTTTGGCTTTGCTGCTTCTTCCTATAAAAACAAAACAAAATGTAACAAAAACCCAACTTCAGAAAACATCATATTCCTGCACTTGGTCATTCAGTCAATCAGTCAGGAAGACAACATATATTTACTGTATCCATGAGATCATAGGCATTATCCTGGGAGAAGCTGGCAATATGTATAAAAGACAGATTCTGCTCTGTATTCTAGGAGAGGTAGAGACACATGAAAATGAATCAACACAGACAAATATAGCCAAAAAGAAAAAAGGTGAGGATCAAATTTTCTTTCCATTGTTCATAAAATTAGCTATATGTCCTTCAGAAGAGCCTGAGCATTTTCCATGACCTGATTTTCCTTCCCTTAATTTGAATTTGAGATTATTCCCATCATAATTTGTACTATAGAGCTCCCGCTCTCACTTAACCCCACTATTTCTGCTGTGCGTGTATAATAATCTCTCTCATTTTGACACTCATTTATCTTTATATTAATCTCATCCTTATTAAATGAATCCTTCCCCTTTGTACTCCTGCCCATCTTCATATTCATTCAGCTGTTCTTTTCAGTTGCTTTCTTGTTCTTTCCTTTCTTAATGGCACACTTGAGAACTGTTTATTGCCACCAAACTTTACAAATCTCAGTCCTGGACATGTGCCTCTCTTGTTATCACTCTGTTTTCTATTGTGATCTTGAGGACTTCCATTTCTGTGTAGGATCCTTTTCATCCCCATGAGAATCAGGGGGACGGTATGGGAAAAAGCACAGGAGGGACAAGTTAAAAATAAAACGGCTTACCTCTGTAACACCAAAGACTGCTGAAGATGGGAGAGGTTCCGGTGCTGGGAAGGCAGGATGAGAAAAGCCTGGAACTTCGGTTGATGGTTGGGGAAAGGTTGTAACCACATCTTGATTTTTCTGATCAGAATTATTGTCCTCAAAAGAGGTGCTAGTTTCTGGTTTGAAAACACCATCTTTTGCCTCTGCTGTAGTGAAAACAAGGTACGGTAGATGAAATTACCTATAATTTCTAGTCAGTGAAAACACAAGAAGGACACTCTTCAAATAACTCACTGTTTATCGTGGGTTCTTGCCAGGCCTGAATCGGCTTTGCGAACCTTGGATGGCAGACATTCTAGAGAGGAAAATAACAGCTTTAAGAACAAGAAATATGAAATTGAATAAAATAATTATAACATTCCCCATTCCTAGAGGATCTAACACAAAGAGCACTGGCTTTGGAGTCATTCAGATATGGATTCAAATCCTGGTTGTGACCTTTACCAACCTACATCTTCTCATGGGGTGAGGATTATGAGAGATGATCTGAGGAGTCCCAAAATGTTACTTTCCTTACCCCTCATTGATTACTATACAAACACTGTGGAATCCACTAGATGACTTTCTTGACCAAAATGATCTAGAACAAAAACTTATCCCTGACAGTTTAGAGTCCTATTGAAAAAACTAACATTAAGAAATTTAAAGTAATTTTTCTATTTTGAAATGTGCTTGCATGATGTATATATGTGTGAATAATCTCTCATGGGGAAATATGAGAGTTTACTTTTTAGCAGTATCTTATTTGGATGAGTTAGAACAGCAAACAGTATAAGCTACTTGTATTCCATTTGCCAAAAAGCTAAAGACAAATGATTGTTTAAATTCAGCTACTTCTAGGAAAGAGGAATTAAAAACAAAAGTAATTCTGAAGGGCAATGACTCATGAGTGAGAGCCACACACATAGTAAACAGAAAGCTGTAACTAAATACAGTCACAGAGGCAGAGTGAGATGGACTGAAAGAACAGACACTGAAGAAGTGTTTTCTGGAAAGAAATATTAGGTTTGGGGCAAATCATTAAAAAAAATTGGGGGAGGAGGAAGAAAAGGCAACATGAGACATGACTAGTCAAGAACAAACATAAGGCAAGAAAAAAAGGGAAATGTAATTATAACAAGGCATGTGGGGATATATATATATTTCAGCATTTATATATATAATAGATCAGTGATGTATGAGTATTGTTAGGTACATACTATCAATGAAAGCCTCTGTTTTACCTTTTTATTATATAAAACAATATAAATTATATATGCAAGTACATATATTGTTCTTCAGCAAAATTTTTAAAAATATCAAAATAGATGATATATAAAACATATATATAAAACAGAGGACTTTGTTCATAGTGTATCCCCAGTAATACTGACGTGAATTTCTCTACAACTGTTTGTTTGTCAATACTACTATAATAAATGGTTAAATTTTGTCACTGTTAGGCATTCAGTTGAACATGGTCGTCTCTCACTACCTGAATGCTCTAAATTATTATTAGAGAGAGAGAGAAAGAGATTTTTCAAAGTTCCTAACACATCAACTTTCCAGAGAGATAACTGGTAATCAGGATTCTAAGGAGAATACATAGCTTGAAAAGATATATTGAATGGAACATGAGATGGGGCTAAAAAGAAGGTTAAAGAGTTTTCATCTCAAATTCTAAGCTCACAATTGGTGGATACTGAAAAACAGACTGTACCCTTTTCCTATTTATCATACACTTCTTATCTATTTCCTCGGCATTTATGACATATTTCCTCTCATAACAACTGAACTTTTACAACCTAAACAGAGGGAATACAAATTTAAGTCATATTTTTGGAAATCAAATGGATTTCATTATGACATAGTACACATATTATATTACCTGTACCATCCGATAGATTTCATTATGATAGAGTGTGCATGTTATATTATCTGCAACATGATACAGAATTCCATGTCTCCTCATGCATTCACATTCAAAAGATACTAAAATGTTTCTTATATTTCTAGGTGCTCCAGGAAATGCACAACTACGTTTCCTACTCTCTAGCGGCGTATACTGATGCAGGGGCTATAAAATAAATATGTAAATAACTATACTACAAAATGTCTGAAACTTGAAATTTCAGAATGGGACACGAGGACTGGACATACTTTTTAAAACTATAATACAAAAGAATTCTGAAGTAGGTTTCATCATATGGTTGTTATTATGAGTCTACCTAGAGAGCTGGTTGTTATTTTAGGGAAAACATGTATTCTTCAATTAGATGAAGAGTTTTGAATGAACTCTTAATGGGATAATTTAGAAAACACAGAGGAATCTCTTTATAATATGGGTTTTGAGAAACAGAATTTTAATTTCTAAATTTCTATAATTTCAACTATTATTTTAGTCTTAATGCAGAACCAAAGGTAGAAATGAGGTTAAAAAAACAAAAACAAACAAACAAACAAACAAAAACCTCTTTCCTAAAATCTCTATGCTACCAAAATAAAAAGTGTCCAAGGCGGGGGGAAAAAAAAAGACACATGCTACGTAGTTTTGGAACTCAAAGGCCCCAGGAACAGCCCATGATTATCACAGAGAGTAGCTGTGTGCACTGAAGATGTCCCTGAGGCACGAGTATTATATAAGTGCCATCAGTGTGGTTTAAAATCCAAAAACCCCTATCCCTGGCCAAGCTTCACACTTCCTCTATCGTGGGAAACCTTTTCACAGCACGGTTTTCCTGTCACTATATATTTTCTGGTCCATTTTGCTTCAGCCTCATCTTCAGTATTTACCAAAGTAAGAAAAGAAAAAATCAAGCTGTCGTATTTGTATAAAATTGTTTACTCTGACCAACTTTTCAACACAAACATAGAACAATGATAGGCAGACCACTGCTAAATTTTAAGAGTAAATACTACACAAAACTAAATTCAGAGCAGAAAAATTAATTTCACAAGAGAGCACTTTACCTTGGGAGCAAGATCTGCGTCATCATCTGCTGAATGCGATGAATCATCAATACAATATATGGATGAAACACTTTGGAGCAAAAATACACATCAAAAATGAGTGAGTTCATTTCTTTAAACAAACAAAAGTCTATGCTGAGGGATAAGAAAGCAGATTTGGGAGCCAGGCTGCCTGATGGTCAAGTCACAGGTCAACTACTTGTTAACCATGGAATCATGGGTCAACTAGTCAACCTCCTTGAACTACAGTTGCCTAGTTACCTAGAAGTAAGCTACAACAGCACAGCTACTCTGCAAAGCTGTTGCGGTGACTATATGAGGTAACAAATGTGAAGTACACAACACAGTGTCTAACCCAGAGTAGGACACTCAACAAACCTTGTTTCTTTTCTCTGTGTTCCCTTAGTCAACATATAATTTTTAAAAATCCACAAAATCCTACCTGCTTACAGAGAGATCTTCAATCCTCAATGGAAACTTAACCCTTAAAGTCTCTATTAAAGAGAAAAGTAAAATAGATTTTTGTATCAGCAATAGAAAAATACAGAATACTAAAAGTATAAGACCAATGTTTTGTTAAAAAGCATTTCTTTGGGACCACACCTGGAGACTACACACTCGAGTGAATATTGAGTATACTCCTGGTGGGTAATTAATGAATAAAAACCACTTCCCCTCCTTTACATTTATCAAAAAAAAAAAAAAAGATATTTAACAAAATTTGCTATCTTAGAGTGAACTGCTGCTTACAAGGACCAAAATCCCAACCAAACTTTG
This sequence comes from Camelus ferus, assembly GCF_009834535.1. Lineage (NCBI taxonomy): Eukaryota > Metazoa > Chordata > Mammalia > Artiodactyla > Camelidae > Camelus > Camelus ferus. The sequence continues at coordinate 20,762,665 of NC_045704.1, read as the reverse complement.
TGAGACTCTCAGAAAAATGATAATCACTAGTAGAATCAGTATCATAAACTGACAATGTCAAACTTACATAGCATGGTGTTTCTGGACGATACCCATGGGACAAACCCACCCTGCCATTTGGCTTTGTCAGCCTCGTGTTATCTGGGCACAGTCATCCCTATTCCCTCACATATGGCCTAGGGCTGTTTTCACACTGCAATGGCAGACATGAGTAGATGTGACAGACACCACATGGCCTAAAATATTGACTCTCTGGCCCTTTATAGAAAAAGCTTGTGCATCCCTGCTTTGTGTCATAACCAGGAAACCCTAAGACTCAAATCAAATCTTCTTACTCTTCTCAACACTCTTCAGTGAATCCGTGCAGCTGCCATTGCTGGCTCCCAGCTCGGCAGCCATGTCTTCTTCGTTGTCCTTGCTGGACAACTGCAACTTTTCTTGGGTATTTTCTGCCCCAGTATGCGAAGAAGGTAAATTCTCAGCTGCAAAAAGAGAAATGATTATTCTGCGGTCATCACAGTAAATACATCTCCTTCCCCAGTGGCTTTTAGGAATGAGCATGTGATGTAACACAGCCAGTGAGATGCTAGGGGAAGCCTACCGGAAGCGTCTCTATTTTCTTCCTCATTAACAGAAAACATGCAGAGAGAAGTAGCCCTCCTCGCCTGCGGATACTGTCATGTGAGAAGATGACGCTTGGAGCTGCTGCCAATCAGCAGACCAGGAAAGGCGACATCACACGCCAGCAGCCTCACTGCTGAAGGAGGGACAGCATCTGGGATCCTGATGACATCACTGAACCTTCTAAACAACCCTGGTTCCTGTTGCTGTAGCCACTGTTACTTAGGTCTCCTATTATTATTTGCAGCTAAAAGCATTCTGACAAATTTCTTAAGGTCTACAGCAGACCTCCTCCTTCCTATAGTACTAGAAAGGCTTTCAGAAGCGTGCCTGAGCTAGGTAGTCACCTCGTTCCCAACCATTCCTACAGCATCCTTTTTGCACCAACAAAATGAAACTCATAGATCCTGCAAAGTTCACCGGCACATCTTAGTGTTTGCATTGCTGTCCTTTCTACCAAATGTAATCTTGAAAGATGTTCTGCCCACCAAACACTGTCCTTCTGCCTCCTTCCCTGGCAAACTTCTACTCGCTCTGCATGCTTACCTGACATCCTACCCACTTTTAAAACACTCCCTTCCTCACCATGCACTTAAAGTACCTGGGACATATTAAATATCAATAAAAAATACATAAAGACAGTTACAAAGTCTGAGTGGGCTCTGGGACACAAGAGCACAGAATAAAGTCAAGTCAATCATAAAAATGGTGATGACTGTAACGAGCTCCTGGAGGCCAGGAACTGTGCTTTTGACCTGTTTGCATTCTGGAAAGTCAGAGTGGTGCTTAGTACCTAAAACACACTTGATAGTCATCTGTCAAGTGGGTGAATTCACAGATAAGAATGTTTTCTTTGACAATCCTGTTTTAAAAAAACATACAGACACTAACCAGGGACAACTCTATTGTGTTATGAGCACCTTGAAGGCCAAAACTCTGTCTATTCCATCTTTGTATTTCCTACAACAGATGTTCTATCATTGATCGAGGTCTACTAAGTTTAAGGTGCCCTCATACAGTTCAGACTGAACAGCACGTTAGGGGTCACATCTAGGCAGAACAGTCATCTTTTGTTTTTTGTTTTTGTATGTGAAGTATTTCTGTGCTTTTATTGCAATTTGCTGAGTCCTGAGTTGTGCTATTTGAGTATTTATTATGACAACCCTTTAACTAATGGCAACAAAGAAACTTTTCCTAAGAAAATTAGAGTTTCAAGACAAGTATCCCCCCCAAAAAGAAGAAATCATCTCACTCTCATGAAGTCAACATATCGCATTCTGTCTGCACTTATGAGGAATGAAACTGGCAACCGAGTGAGACCTTGTTGGTATAATGATGCAAAAAGTAACCAGTGCTTCTCAACAAGGCACTGCTTTTCTGACTTCTGCGCTATCACTAGGTATTTTAAAAAACAATCTCTTATTAGTATGCTGCACACTGGCCCAGTTGTGCAGTTCTAATTGTTGGCCATTTGTTTATAGCACCAGGAAGGCACTGCCGAGTTCCGTTTTAAAGACAGTAACATTTTTAGTGAGATTAATCACTATGCAATAACTAGCGTTCATTTACCCAATGTAATCCATTCGCTATAAAAACTAAAGATCCAGTTCTATACCAAGGCCAATTTGTTATAATGTTAGAGGAAATGTACAACAAAGTTAAAAAACGTTTTCCTTATTTACACAAAGATATAATATGGGATTTCAGGGGCTATGATTAAATAAATGAATTTCTTTTCAGACAGTATTGTCTCAGATTTTAAATTACCTACAATTAACTTCTTAATTAATTCTGAATACTAGACCATTAAGAGAAACTTAATTAAAAAATAAAAACATACATGAAATTTACACACTGGCTTTTTTTTTTTACTGCTCTTTCATTATCAAAAGTTCCTCAGTCTTACTTCCTTATCTATGGTAGGACCAACAAGAGTAACTTATTACCTGAAATCTGTCCCAGATGGCTATCTTGAGAGGGAGTATTTGGTATCTTTCCTTCTCTGTAGTCCACAATCAGCTGGTAAATGCTATATATAAAATAATGTGATAAATAAATATTACTACTTGAATACTAATATGAAAAATAATTGCCAAATATATTAAATTCTTAGATTATTTCAGATAATATCAGAGATATCAAAACTTCAATTGTCCCATATACGTCAAACTTGTACAATCTACAAACATTTAAAATTAGCATGTGTAATTAAAGAAGAAAAAAATTAAAGTGAAGTAGTCAGGAACTGAGGGCAGTACAGCTCAGTAAGTTATCTAGAGTGAGCCTGACATATGGAAAGTGTCTCAAACTCAGAAGTCCCAGCTCTATAACCAACAGCTATTTGTTCCTGGAAAAGCTGCTTCTCTTCAGCCCAAAGTCTTCCTTTATACAACTGGGATCTTACTGTCTTCTTAGGCAGTTGGTTATTAATACTCATAAGAGTATTATGAAGATTTAATGAGATAATGTACCCCCCCCAGATGCTCAGAGAAAGCGTGGAAGAATGGAATAATTTGTTCTTGAACTTTAATGCTGGAACTATTTGAGAATCCCAAATAAAACCCAATGTGTGGTTTTTTCACAGGTGTAATATTTAAATGTGGCAGTTTTCAGGACAACGTTACAAATTATGGTGATTAGCTGTTCTTCGTGGTTTATACTTCAGGGCACCTCAGCTACTATATAATTTGTAGCTAAATTTATTTATAAATATATGACCTCATACAAGCATATGTATGAGAACTAAACAAGCTGTCACGCTGGTTTACGTGTCGATCACCATGAAGACCACGGAAACTGGATCAGCACAGGCATCCCGGGAGCAGAGGTCAATCATGACCCGACTGCAGGACCAGTTTCTTTTTCCTTTTCTTCTTTTAAAATTTTAGTAAAGGTCTTTAGAGAGCAACGTCCAGACCCCAGACTCAGCTGCCAAGGAGATCCTGTTAAAACCAGTTTTAGTACCAACACTGCAGCAACAGAATCAAGGGAAACAAGAGAATGATTAGAATGCCCTCGCCCTGCCCCAATGCCTTGTGGGAGAGGACTGTCACTGTGATCTTAGGGAATCCCTCAGGCTCTTGGAAAATTCAAAAGGAAGATTATAGAAGAAAGTCCCCAAAGGAACATACAGGATTTTCTGCTCAACTAAACATTTCAAGACCTAAAGAATTAGAAAAATCAGGTATGTGACATTATTTGTACCCCCATGCACAGGGGTTACACTGGAATGAAATGGAGAACAATAGGATCCCTAAGGATAAAGGTCTTACAAAGCCTGAGATAAAGAACCCTGTGCCCACTGCTCCATCTCACTAGTCTGGCCTTTTGCTGGTTTCCAGCTGATGATGTGGAGTGTCTCACTGCCATCCCCAAAGTGCCTGCTCCCAACTACGAACTCTCACCTGTCACATAACAAGTAACAGTTAGGTCATTTCCAACCTCAGTTAAGAGATACTTGCCATTTTAATGTAAACACTTACTGTTCAAACCCATTAGAATAAGCATATTGTTCAGCAGACCATCCGTGTGAATCTTGAGAATAGGGACTAACACCTTCCTGAAGAAGTAACTTGACTATGTCCGGGGAGTCATGAAATACAGCAAGGATGAGCGCTGATCTAAAAGAAAAAAGAGAGAACTTCACCCTTAGGAACTTAGTTAGCTTCACTTAAACAGTTAACTTGATCTATTTTACCAAGTTAATATCCTGCCCACCCCTGGAGAACTGACCATTTACATGCTCAAGTGCTCATCTCTGCAAATTACTTCCAAGGCCAAAATGGAGGGATAAAAAAGAAGCCTCCTGTCCTACTTGGGTAGCACACAGTAGAAGTTGCTAATTTAAAGTCCTCTGATGGACAGGAAAGGATGCTGAGGTCACTTGTCTGAAGTAGGTAAAGATTTAAACAAAGGATTCCCCATTTCTTCCCTAGTCTGAAATATAATACTTTAAAATCAGCTAGAGGTCACGTAAGGAGAAGCTGTCTGCAGGCTGAAAACAGTAATATGAATAAAAATGGCAGTAAAACTAGTCACGGCTGCAGTTAACACGCTGAGAAGCACGTGCCCGGCACTAACCTGAATAGTCTACGTATGGTCTTTCTCAGGCACAGCCGCCCTGGAAGGATGTACGACGACCCTCCTTTACGTGTCAGGATACATATTTGTTGATAAGTCATGTCTACCCAGGTAACACACCTGCCCAGCAGGAGAGCTGGGAATTCAACCTCGTCTGACTCTAAACCCCGGCTCTTTCCTCTTTATCACCCACCAATGACTTGTCTTCTTTAAAGGGAATGTTTATTCAATAATTAGAGCTATTTTTCTTCCTCCTACCATTATCAATTAAAAATAAGAACATTAAAATGTACTAGAAATGAAAAAGGATAAAAACTGATGAACCCACAGTATCTGGTAATAGTTACTCACTGAGTGATACTCACTTAGTGATAACCTAATAACATCAGTATCCTTCAAAGAAAGTAATTTAAAGCAGAGTCATCCAAAAGACAAAACAACCTCCTCTTTGTTTAATATGCATCTTTCAAGACAAAAATATATGCCAGGAAGTGGTTAAAAAAATTATAAAAGAATGAAGAAATTCTACACTGTCTCATAAGCAAAATTAAAATTAAAGTCCGTACTAATAAAAGTAAAATGAAATCCCTGAACTGTTGTAAGATCACATGACCAAGAAAATCAGGTTGCAAATGACATCAGTCTCTATTACAAAGGAAGATGTATCCTGCTGCATACTGTTCTTTGTGACACCCACGCAGAATATTTGCTCTTCTACCTAACTGATGATGTGTTGATTCTAAGTTAATCCTCTTCTTCTTAAGTTAATCTTTCTGATTGGCTGTTATTACTCTAGAACAACATTAAGGTTTAAAAAAAAACAGAGAGAACCAACTACTGTACCTTTGCACGTTGTCGACTGCATGTACATTTGCCCCGTTCTCTATCAAAAATCTGACCATTTCCTTTTTGTTCTCCTTGACAGCGAGTAAAAATGGTGTCAAATTACTCTGTAAAACAGCAAAAACAGTTGATAATGTACAAAATTACATATAATTTTCAAAACTGAATTTAAAAACTTAAGTCTCTGAACTTAAACATATACTATAAAGTAAATAACAAGCAGCCCCTTCCTCTTTGCCCCTCTATGCTCCTTCCCTTTAAAAGGCTCCTCCTTGATCTCTTCGAAAGTTTACCTGTGAAGTCATTCTCTGAAACTCACTTAAGACATTTGCTGGTTCCAAGAACCTTTGCTTCTATCGCAGTGTCTATCAGGCATTCTGTAGTTACCTTACTGCTCAACGACTACTTCTGACCCTCTAAACACTGCTCCAGAGAGAACCATTTAGCTACTGAGTCAAACATTTTTAAGGAGCCATGCTGAGTAGAAAGATACCATATTGTCTGCAACATGCATAGCCTATCCAATTATAGCTATGACTAATCTTATAAAGCTTGCAGACATTCCAATGGGAATATGATTATTTGCATGTAAAGAAAAAGGTTTCCTTAAACCAACTTATAAATTCTAATTTGAAAAAGTCCATCCCACTCTTAAGGGATTATTATAAAATATGAAATAGACTATAAATTAATATAGAGTGTCTTTAAAATCTTGAAATATTTATCAAAATATATTATACAACAGGAATTGTAAATTCAAATGCTTACAGAAGCAATGTAGGTGACCTGAGTAAGTGAAGGTCCCAGGTGAGGACAGCAAACCGGAGAACACATGTCCCACCGAGAAGGGACCCCCTCTGCAGGGCAGTCTGCTAAGAGCCTCGGCTCAAGGGGGACCAGATTTGATTCTTCAGGAGAAGTTCTGAAATGCAGATTTCTGCACGAGTCTGCTAAATTTTCAATGTTGACTCAATGTGTGGGGACAAACTGAACATATCCAGGGCCATGTTTAGTCTATAGCCCACTTGTGTTTTTATGTTTGTTGTGTTTCCAAACAGTTTGGTATAAATCAAGTATTTGTATGTAAAACCTTGCCTTTCTTTAGTATCATATGTCTTACACACAAAAACACTGGGCCCCAACATGCAATAAATATTGTGATTAAGACTCATAATACCCAGTTTAAGAATTTTTCCAATGCTACTAAAACTACAATTTATCTGTGTCAAATTCTCCCTGATTGTTGATCAAATGTATAATTAGGATTAAGGATTAAGAGGCATAAACAATCAGGCATAAAATAAGCTACAAGGATGTATTGTACATCATGGGGAATAGAGCCAATAGTTTATAATAACTATAAGTGGAGCATATAGTTAAATTTGTGAATCACTAAACTGTATACCTGTAACATATAATATAGTACATCGACTATACCTCAATTAAAAACATAAGATATTGTAAAATAAATACATTTTAAAAAGCTTATAATACCCCCTTCAAGAATTTTTCCAATGCCCACAAAAACTACAATCTACCTGTATCTAATTCAGCCTGATTGTTAATCAAATGGATAATTAGTTCAGAAGCTGGCCAAATCTAAATTATTAAAACAATTCCAATTTGTTACTAATGTCATGGGTTTGATGTTTAAAACTGCCATCTTGCATGGTGTACTTATATATACTTGAATACGACTCATCCATAAAAAAGAATGAAATAATGTCACTTGCAGCAACATGGAAGGACCTAGAGATTCTCATACTGAGTGAGGTCAGTCAGAAAGTGGAAGGCAAATCCCATAGGGTATCACTTGATATGTGGACTCTAAAATGTGATACAAATGAACTTATTTACAAAACAGAAATTGACTCGCAGGCATAGAAAACAAACTGACGGTTACCAAAGGGGGAAGGGGGTGGGGGAGGAATAAATTAGAAGTTTTGGACTAGCAGATACAAACTAGTATATATAAAATAGATGAACAACAAGGTCCTACTGTATATACTACAGGGAACTATTCTCAAGATCCTGTAGTAAACCATAAAGGAAAAGAATATGAAATATATAAGCATGGAAGACCCCAAGGTGTACATGGAAGGCCATGTGGCCACCAGCACAAGCGAATGCCCCCTGCCGGATGTCAAACATGACCTGAACTGACTTGCCGAAATTCTAGAACCTGGGATCCTTGGGTGCTCAGGGCCTGTGGCTTGCTGCCTCCCCTGCCCAGGTGCAGTCACCCAGCTCCCCCTACTGGGTACTGTGTTCCTTCCTCCTCCCACCCATCCCCAGAAGCACCCCTGCCCCTGCAGGCAGCCAGGCCTTCCCATCACTTCACTCCCCGCAAGCCTTCATCTTCTGTAGGCGCTGAGCCTACCACCCACTCCCAGGCACTTCCTAATGGCAAGTTGTTCCTTCGGGGGTAGAAGTGTGGCTGGGAGACAGAGCTCTGCCCTTTCTGTAGGCACTACCTCTAGCCCCTGGCCTTGGCTTTGGAGTTGTTTCCATGACAACAGGGCCTGATGTATTGCATTCAGTATACATATTACTACAAATAAAACACTTGAAGCTAGAAAAGACCCTGTATTTCAAGTATATTGTAAATAAAGTTAGTTGAGCTATACCTTGTTTATCGCCTCGATATTTGCATGATGGCGGAGCAGCTGTGTTGCAATTGACACACTCTCTTCCAAGATGGCATAATGGAGAGCAGTGTTTTGACCGCCGTCCTCAAGATTTGGGTTAGCACCGTGTTCCAGCAGGATACCGGCACATCTCCTGTTCAGGGATTGTACAGCCTGTTGGTATCATGCCAAGAAACAGACTGTAAGTGCCAGGCATTCCTAGTTAACATTCCCCAAGTTCCATCAGTTTGTTATGTTTAAAACAGATAAGTTAATTTTTAATATAAGTAGTTAAATCGAATCCATCTCACGTGGACACTGTTGGCAGCTACATACCCTGATGAGAGCTGTCGTCCTTTCCTTGTCACGAGCATTCAGATCACAGTTGAACTGGATAAGGAGAGCCACCACTCCTGGACAGCCGCTGATGCAGGCCAAGTGTAGCGGAGTCCTGCGAACATGAGAGAACTTTTTAGGGAATAGAGCACACTACTTCAAAGATACAATTATTCATGTAATTGGAAACATTCAACAGCATGCTATTCCTACCCCTTTAAAACTAACATTTAGTCTTCTTATCTTAGTTCTTCCTATGGAGAAAGAACAATATTTATTAGCTCTTATTACTCACCACTTTAATGGAAGAACAACCTGTTTGAATAGAAAGGGCATGCCGTTGAGATTCAGCTCAACTTGGGTCTGACTTCTACGTTAACACTGTCACTCATTAGCTCTCACTTAGCCTGTCTGTGCCTCCGTGTCCTCATCAACAAGATGGGCATGAAGTGATAGTTATCTTACAGGACGCCACTGTGAAGCTTAAATGAAAAGCTATGCAGAGTGTCTGGCAGTTTCTTGCCCAAAATAACAGCTCAATCATTGTTAGGTAATATTATAATTGTTACCGTTACTATTTCACAAAGACAACATTTCAATTAAGTAAAATGAGAGTATATCTACTTTGCTGCTGCAAGGATGAGAGACAACCCTGTACTTCAATGATTCTAACATGTTCATTTTCTCACACTTCAACATCTCTGACATGGGAAGGCAATTTAAAATTCATGTTTGCAACCATAGTTGGCAGCTCCTCCCAGGTCCGCCCCCCCCCGTCCCGCCACTGTTACCTGCCGTTCTTGTCTCTGCTGTCTACGGCATTTTTCTTACGTGACAGCAACTTCCGCAATGTTTCATCATAGCCTGAACATGCAGCTCTGTGGAGCTTTGGTAGCTCACTCTTATCGGTGATGTACGAAGGCTCAGGTCTCTCAAGATTCCTGAGGCCCACCCAGCTCGTGAACTTAATCACTTTCTTCATGACCCTGCCTTTCGCCTTCCGACACCACGCCCTTCCCGCTTGGCCTCTTGTCACCTCCCAATCTCAGCGCTAGCGCTATGGAAAAGCCACAGAGATCGCGCTGCCACACCTTGGCTGCGAAGCTCAGAGGCTTGGAATGTTTGGTCCGGAACACTCGTAGCCTAGCAACAGACCTGACCCTCAACTGCCCCTCAACTGTCCCTCCAGAGCCAGTGACCCTGCACGTGGGCACGGAGGCCCGGAGGCCCAGTGAGCCCCGTGTGCACGTGGGATCCTAAGCCATTTCAAATCTCTGCAATGGCTTGTGGGCCATTTTAGATTCCTTTCAGATGTCAGTGCTAGGTGGCTGAGTGTTTCAGGACATTTCCAGAAGTGAGGCTTGCCCCTGAGAAAGTCGTGTTTGTATGTGACAGTGGTTAGAGTAGGGTGGAACTACAGGATGCTGAAGGCCTCGTTCCCCAGAGAGCTCCCCACCAAAAACCTCTCCATCTCCTTATCCCTCACTGTATTCCTTTCCGCATCCCTCTGGGCCCCAGCCACTCTCCATGGACTTTAGCAGATGCAAACAGCAGGAAGCTGTTTTCACGGTTTCAGAGACTGTGGCAATATGCATCATTAAGTACAAACTTGAGAAACCAACACACGCTCTGCAGATGAAATGAAAATGTGTTTCTGCATGTCTGCTGCCCCTGCTCTGTGTCTCAGCCTTATGTTACACGCTTTCTTCACTTTTATTTTATTTTTTGCTTTTATTTCCACCAATTAAATCTTTAATCAATCCAAGATTTACTTAGGAGCATGGTACAACATTTGAGGACTTTTTAACCATGTAAATACAAAAGCACCACGTCAGTGATTCAGCGAGACCACGCTGCTGGCTGACCGCTTGCAGGAGGGGTGGAAGGTAGGGCAGGCCTCTTCTTCCTGCCTAGCTCCGTCCTTCCGCCCTCTGCTGGCTAATTATGGTTTCTGGCCCTGCCGGGATCAAAACTGCAGGGGTGCACCAGCTCCTCCTGAGTGGCCGATACTCCTGGGACCTGGTCTTGAGTGGACAGGACCTGGCAAGTGTTTTAAAGCTGACTCTCTCAGGGGAACTTCTGTGCCCACACCTACAGTGGCGGGCGGGAGGGGATTATTCAATTATCATGAGCAATTATTAATGACTACATATCATTTTAAATTTCATAATCAGAGCACATAAAGAGACCTTTGGAGGTAATCCAGTACAGCACCCTTTGAAAAGAGTGTTTTTTCTAAATATACTCGAGTGAGGGAATTCACACTTTCCTGAGGAGTCCTGTGATCTCAGAGGACATTCATACACACAGACAAAACACCCATGACACATGGGCTCGGGGAGATGATGCAGGCTTGGGGAGATGTTGTGGCCTTCGGGAGATGTGGGCTTGGATAGATGATGCGGGCTTGGGACATGATGTTGGCTTGGGGAGATGTGGGCTCGGCTCAGGTACATGACCGGGCTAGGGGAGATGATGTGGACTCGGGGAGTTGTGGGCTCAGAGAGATGTCTCTGGCCAGGGGAGGTGACACGGTCTCAGGGAGATGACATGGCCTCGTGGACATTATGTGGGCTTGGGGACATGATGTGAGCTTGGGGAGACGTGGGCTTTTGGAGATGATGTGGGCTTGGTGAGCTGTGGGCTCAGAAAGATGACGCCGGCTCGGGAAGATGATGGTGACTTGTGGAGATGACATGGACTTGGGGAGATGTGGCTTTGGAGAGATGATGCGGGCTTGGGGAGGTGAATAAATTTTTAAACTCTCTTCTTTTTATATTTTGCTCTTCATACGGAAGAGCCACAGGACCTAAACTGTTAAAAATCTTTAGCTAACTGATCCCAAAACAGCAGCTTTTGCTTCTTTCTCATCAAGGTAAATCTCTGTACATCTCTTGAGTGCTGACGATATGACAGCTGTGTTTAGGTACTGGGGATAAAAGGTGAAAAGGACTGGTTATTGTCCTTGAGGAAGTTTTATTTTTTCTCTGGACTGAGAACCCTAAGTAGACGGTTCCAATGCAATGTATTAAAGTACAAGGAGGTATCAAGAAGGTACAGCTTCAAGGACTTGAAACCTACACAGTCGGCAAGTGGCTGTGCTGGAAAGATTTGTTTTCCAGGTTTTATCAGAAATAATTTCACACCATTTCAGTGTTAAAAATCTGTCATCCCTGCCAACATCAGCTGCACAATGGAAATGTGTGAACTACCACAAAAGGGGATTTGAAAACCAATTCAAGGGGAAAAAAATAACACTGTTTCTTTTATCACCGTCCTCACAGTCCTCTCCCTCCTCAGTGTAAAAGGTCTGTACACATTCTGTTGAATGGCGTATGATGTGGACTGAGGTAAAGAAAAGCCTTCAAATTTCTGTTGTAGACTCAAGATCTAATTTGTCCAGACTTGAAGTCTGCCTTAGCACAGAGCCTTTAAGGGGAAAATGTAAAGTGAAAAAGCTTTGACTACCCTTAGAAGAAACAGGGTAGCAAATAGGGAACTTGAGAGAACCAAAACAACAGTTCGTCTAGTCAACAGGATATTTCCTGTTTTCTGGGGCTGTAAAGGTAAAAGAACACAGGTCAAAACCTCCTAAAAGCAGACAGAAATTCTCAGTTTCTCAATGCTTAGAGAAACAAAAAGTTGCTTTAAGCACACTGTCAAGTTTTTCTTTCAGTATTCATCAAATTTTGAAAATATACAGGGTGTGAGCCTGGAGATTTGGCTCTGAAGCACAGAACTAGAGTCACAACAGTATTTCATTCCGAAGAAAAAGAGGACTCTCCAGGCTGTAAACCAGATGTGTGGGAGAGCCATACCCTTGAAACAAAGATGAGCCAGAGACAGACTGTGTAACTTAAATCCAAACCCAGCTTCAACCCATCCTCCGTAGTAACACAGCCTTCTTAGAAGGACACCAGTCACTGGACTGGGGACCTCCCTCTATTTCAGTATGACCTCAGTAATTACTAACACCTGCAAAGATCCTATTTCCAAGTGCGGTCACATACTGAGATTCCAGGTAGACATGAATTTGGAGGAAAACTCTTCACCCCATTCCAGTTGGTATGCCCCAAAGAAAGGGATTCTGCTTCTATTCTCGAATAAAGAAAATTCAGAAAGTCATCATCATACTACTGGCAAGACCATTCAGGAAGACAGACACCACTCCAAATATTTAAAACAGAATTGATTTAATAACATTGGTTACAGTGGCACTTGGATGGTTGCAGCAGTCAAACCGGGGAAGAGGAGGTAACCCAGATGTTAGCACAGAAGCAGCCCCTCTCACTCCTGCGTGTGAGCAGAGGGAAGTGATGTTATCAGAGCCCAGGGATGCCAGCCACCCAGCAGCAGCTAAAGCAACAGTGAGCCTGCCAGGCACAATGCGGACCCCTGAGGGGACAGAGCAGCCGGCAGGGGTGGATCACGGTGGGAAAGGGGAGAGAGCAGGTGGGGGGACCCTGGCTTTTCCTTCCCACTGCCCTCTAACTCCCCACCCAGCCTCCATTGGCCAGGCACAGCTGGAAGCCAACATCACCTGGGAAAATCAGCCTGAGAATGCTGACACCTCTGCCAAGCAAGAGAGAGGCTGGGAACAGATCGGTGGGCAAACTGGCCATGGCCAGCCCAGCAAACATGGAGGGAGGTTAAAAAAAATCCTCAGATGTTACTAATTAGGATTTAAGCTTAAAATTAAATGTCTTAAGGAGGTAGGCATAGCCTCAAGTGCGTCCACTCTGTTCAGTCTCCTCACTGACAGGAAATGTTGCTTTATTCTTAATTTTTGGAAAACGGACAATATAATAAAACAGTTAATGGACTTAGGAAAATCCTTTAAAAATCTCAGTAAATTTTTAAAATGTGTGCAGCCTCACGTGATACATATGGTATTGACCTAAAATCCTAAATATCTGTTTTCTAATTTCACCTCTTCTCTGGGCTTGTTTTGAGCTTATATAGAAGCGTTATTCTGTCAAAGAAACCACATTAAGAAAGCAAATAACTAAAAGTCTCCTTTTTCTTTCCTCCTTCCTCCCCATTAGAATTAAGAAATGTAATGAACGTGAGAGTCTACAGCCTCCTTGAAAAAAATTCCCCTACACATTCTGATTCCAACTTTCTAAGCCATTATACAGCATTGTAAAGCATTCTGATTCTCCTATTAAGGTACAGAAAAAAATGGTTTCACCATGCACTGATTTAGTAAACAGAATGGAAATGATATCAACATTGATATTTTGTGAATTGTCTACGAGCCGAGTACAGCTCAGTATGTCCAGTAAGAAAGAGCTGGGGGGAGGGGTAGGAAGAATGAAAGAAGGGAAAAAAAGAGCTTTGAAAAAAATGTATCGACTTCAAAGCTATTAAAAACCATTCCATTTCGAGCAGATGCCAACCCGCACTCCCTGCCCAGACTCTGTATTTTCATTGTTAATGATACAGAAATAAATGAAGACCAGTGTATCTCAATAAGGATATAAATCCCATGAGGACAAAGCATGTTCACCGATTCTCCAGCATACAGAGTAATGCTCAGAGCATATGCTAGATAAAAATGACAGATCAGATGAATAAACGGCAGCTTCCCTGAACACAACAGCCAGAATGCACCGCTTATTCCTCTGCAATCCCACAAAATCTAGCTTCTGTCACTGGTGTGGACCCCATCAGTGTGCCTGGTACATAGTACCCTGTGCCCTGTATTGTCCTCCCCAGCCCCCCATCGAGTAGTTGAATACAGAGAATGGCTAATTTTTTTTGTTCATGGTAACAGCTCATGCTGTCCTCAAAACATGTCTCCGGTTGTTTCATGCATGTCCATCTCATCTCTAAACAGGATTGTCCTCATTTCTGTCCTCCCTTATTTATAGTGTGGCCTCAGGTGGGTCAGAGCTGCTTTGAACCGGAGCCTGCTGTCTGGAAAAGGAGATGGTTGGATCACATGATCCAAAGCCCCTTCTAACTCCAACAGGCTATGATTATCTTAGGGCCTGAAGGTAAAAGACTAAGAAGGCCAACAGGGTCCAGGTTTCCAAATGACTTCCAGTTTGGTGCGTTCCATTAATTTGTAAAGTCAGTTGTTATGTGCTGCCGGTAACACTGGTTTATATTCAGAGCAGTGGGGAAGTTTCCATGTAAAACACAAGAAGTACAGCATGGCAATGAAGCATCCATCCTTTGACGACAATCTGATCTGAAAAACAGGACAACAAAACCAAAGAACTGCTAGGGGTAAAATGTGTTGATCTTTCGTGTCTATGGGCAGAGACACTACTGAGGAGCTCCCCACCAGACATAAATAAAATCCTTTAATGCAGAGGTAGTTTGTTACAGTCTCCACAAATGATGCAGTCCCAACACCAAAGGAAAATGCATTAGTATCAGATGTAGAATTTCCAAGACTTCTGTGTTTAAGTTTTTCTTTAAACAGCTACCTAATATTAATTTATTATGTCTTCAGTGAGTGTTTACTGACTACCTGCTGTCCAGCTGTGGACTCTGCACTAGGAGCTAGGTGAGTCTGAGCAAGTTATTCCACTTAACTTGTGCCTGAGTCTTTTCATCACTTGAAAGGGGATAATGTTAGTGCCCGATTCGCAGAGTTGTTGTTTGGATTAAATGAAGTAACAGGGACAAAACCCTAGAACAGAGACTAACACATAGTTAGCAACATTTAAGTGACTTTTGTTGCTAAAGGTGTTACTGCTGTTGTTCTTTTACTGTTACTTTCCCATGCAAGGCACTCAGCTAAATGTGTTGGAGAGCTTTTAAAAAGATATTACGGGGGGGGGATGGGAATGACTAAGCAGAGCACAGAGGATTTTCTGGGCAGTAAAAATATCCTATGATATTCTAATGGTAGATACATGTCATTATATATTTGTCCAAACTCAAAGACAGTACAACACCAAGAACGATTCCTAATGCAAACTGCAGACTTGGTGTGATTGTGATGTTTGGATGCAGGTGCAGCAATGGTAACAAATGCAGCCTTCTGCTGGGGGAATGTTACCAATAAGGGAAGCTGTGGGGGAGGGGGAGGAAGGAGCACACCAAATATCTCTGTCCCTTCCCCCCAGTTTTGCAGTAATCCTAAAAGTGCTCAAAAAATTGTCTTGAAGCACACATCATAATATCGATGTCTCACCCCTCAAAAAAGTCTGAAGTCACAGAAGTGACAAATGACACTATTAAATGGTAAAAGTAATAATGCCATGAGAGAGAAAAAGATAAGATGCTATGAACATTTAGAAAAAGAATTATTTGCATAAGTTTCCATTCTAGCCCTTTCCACACAATGTGATTTTTTTTTTAAAAAAACATGCTTTCTGTCCCTCCTACCCATCCCTAGTGGACTGAAAGTCACTTGGAAGATAAATGTATGGCTAATTCATCTTTCACTCACTTTGCCTTGCAAACAACATGATGTAAAGGAAAATTTCAATAAATCTTGATTTAACAGGAGTAAACATCACTAAGCTCAGGTTCAGATACTTATCATTTGACTGTGATCTGGGCATCCACATAGAGATGTCTGGAAAGAAGTGAGAAATAGCAATTAAAGTTTCTTAAGTAAAGGAAGGGCCTTGCACGGAGTCCTATACTTCAAGAAAATACTATAGTTGTCTGCAGGATTATCAAAAAGGCAAGAGGTCACTTAAATTTTCCAGTGTTATTGCAGTGTCAAGAAATTTAATCCAACATATTTTCAATTTTCCCTGAGTTTTAGATCTTTAATAAGATTCATAAAAGTTTTTTTTTTAAACCTACTTCAAGTTCATTATTGGGGTGGTACCACTTGGCTCATTATTAAAATAAAATAATGTTTGGACACTTGAAATGTGAGGCCATTTAGCAGATACTGAATTTTATGACTTCTTAGATAATACTCATGATGTAGATACTCTCAGAAAGAAGGACCTTGGCTAAGAAAATTTTATTACAGATTCTGTGACTGGTTTCCTATCCATCTAATCCTCTCCGTGAGGATTTGACTAAAATCTATAACCTTTGGAAAGTAATTTAGGGCAACAGTTCCCACTTACACAGAAAACAGAAATAATATATCAGCCCCCTCCAACCTGCAGGCACTGCAGAAGCTGTAGTTCAGGTAAAACATTCTCTCTAA
Source organism: Camelus ferus (assembly GCF_009834535.1). Classification (NCBI taxonomy): domain Eukaryota; kingdom Metazoa; phylum Chordata; class Mammalia; order Artiodactyla; family Camelidae; genus Camelus; species Camelus ferus. The sequence goes on along the minus strand of NC_045704.1, from coordinate 20,746,027 downwards.
ATGCTATCTTGCCACACCACCTCCCCAAATTGAGATATTTGCAAAGTACTTTCCTATAATGCAAGGCAGTTATTTACTTCCTTTATTTCCTTCTTCTCCAGAAGCTCAGAGTAATTAAAATGGTATTTCCTATTTATTTCTGAAAAGACCTTGAGACATTTGTTTCTGGCCATTTGGGAATTAATACTCTGAATCCATTATGACAAACTACAACATAAAAGAAACACACAGTTGATAAAGCACAAAAAGTTTATTTTTTGAATTGCATTGCTAATCCAAAAAGGAAATGTGGAAAAATCCCCAAAAGTAAGAAGTACTGATGACGATGATAAGCTAAATGAAGAGCGATAAAGAGAGTAGAACCTAACCACGGAAAGGAAAATGGAAGTGAAACCATTAAGCAGCGAATTGGCATGTATATATAACACACACCTCTTACTTAACTGAGTAATAAACTGAATTCAATTCCAGCTGCAGCCAGTCCCCCCAAGTACTTTGGGAAGTTAGTTTACAATAGTTCCTTGCTCCAAGTACTGCACTTGTACATTTTCTTCCCATTTTGTTGAACAGGAGACAGCTGTTCCTAGGATTCCCCTTTAATTAAAGGAAATTACTTCCTTTCAACACTTGAGAAAGTAAGTTTTATTTTGTGGATTTGGGATCCTGAAAAATACCAAATACTTAGTAAAACTGGGGGACTGTAGGTTATTCACAAACATGAACTCTGTGGCTGCTGGCATTCCAGGGATCCTATCCCAATCAACCCTATTCAGAATTAAAAATCACGGCAAACCCCAAGCCTGCCTGCCAGCCTGAACCGGGTGACAGCTGAAACACTCCTTTCTGTGCCACAGAAAGGTGGCAAACGGCGGCGGCTGAGCCAGAGAAACTGCACTCTGCCCCCAGGCTGAGGGGCCAGGGACGCACCTGCCAGCCAGCAGCGACTCAAGAAAGCGAAAGGACTTCGGAACAGCGATGAGAGAAGAAGGGCTCACCCAGGCAAACTCCGCGACTCGCAAGCGCACCCCGCCCCCCCGCCGTCCCGCCACCCGGAGGCGGGGAGCCCGCCCGCAGAAAGTGAAACCGAGGAAACGCCGCGTCGGAGGCGGGGGGGGCGACATCAGCCCGCCGACGTCCGGCGCCGTCCTTCCGGGATAAGCGGGGGAGGCGGGGCGGAGGCGGGCTTGGGACTGGCTGAGGCTCCGGTGGGTGGGTGGGTTCAGACCAAGGGGACTGCGGGTCGGCGTGGGGCTCAGTGGGCTCGAACGAAGGACTCTCGGGCAGGGACTCGGCGCGGCGCCTTCTGACGGGTAGCAGGGCGGCCGGTCGCGGCTTCCCGGCCAGCCAGTGCCCTCCCCGCGCGGTCCCAGTCGGCTTCTCCTCGGATCCCCGCGGCCAGCGCCGCGGTGCGGGCCCGGCGCAGAGGCACCTGCTGCTGAGGGACCCCGCGGCCTGCCCAGGTGCTCACGATTGGGCTGATCTTCGCCAAACCGTGGAGCCTCTTCTGTAACCAAGGTAAGAAGGATGGAGCTGCCTAACGGCTGGCACCGGAGGAAGTGGGTCTGGCCGCCGAAGGGGACAGCTCGGGAGGCAGGGCTCTCTGTGGACACTAGCGTTCTGAGACGCAGAGAAGTGAGTGAGTTAGTCAAGAGGGTAGGGTAAGAACTCAGTATTTTAGGCTGGGAGTAGATGCTGCAGAGACGTGATGACGGGGAGAAATGGAGAGTAAGAAAAGGGGCATTTGGTCTCCCAAGAGCCAAACCAAGAATTTGGGGATTTTAGGGAAGGAAAGCGGAAAGCACCTAATGCTACCCGGAGGCACTTGCAGGGCCTTTTTCGTCTCTCGTTAAGCATCCTGAGTGTCCTGCCTGAGGATAAATGTCTGCCCCCAAACCTATCAACTTTTTAAAACTAGTGCTGCTTTGTTTTCTGCCCTGCTCTTGAAGCCCGTGCGCCTTCACGTTCTGTTGTTTCGCCTGCTCACCAGGACTCGGGAATATGTTGTCCTGTAGAGATTCACGGGGTTCCTGGAAATCTTCATTGCAAACAGATTATTCCTCTCTTCAGTGCTGGAAAACTGAATGCTTTTGCTTCCATGTACTATGTTGCTGGTCCGTAACTAGTCTAGAAGTGGTTCTGAGACATCTAAAACTTGCAAGTCCAAAGGGCTGAGAAGTTGTAAAACCTGTTGTGAGTCAGAGTGACTCAGATGTGATGCCTTCTGAAGAGAGAAAATTTACCCACAGAAAAAGGGCCAGCAATAGGTAAAGTTTTAGGCATTCTTTTAACAGAATGTTTTCTCAGTAATTGAAGCCAGTTTAAAAACTCAACTAGTTTCATTTTGCATTTAATGCCCAGGCCTAAAAAAAGGCAGTCTTTTATGGCCAATTTGTTACTGCTAATATGGTGTGGGTTTTTTTCCTGGACTTAATAAGTCATGAAGAGAATGAAATGGCTTTAGCTCACTTGTGCCGTAGATTGATAAGAATACTAAAATAGCCTTTTTTCAAGGTTACTAAAGATAGATACATACACATATACATTGCCTACCTTCCTTCCCTGACCACTCTTACCACCCCGACACTCAGTCTCTGTCTTTACCATTTTTCTGAGTAACAGTTATCCCTGTCATCATATAAGCTTATTTGTTTACTTGTCTTTTTCTTTCAATCAAAACTCACTGAGGCATGAACTTTGTCTTACTAACTGTTGTAGTCCCAATATAAAAAAACTTTCAATTTTTTGTTTTGTTTCTCAACATAAAAATTTTATGTTGAAGTAACACAGACATTCTTTTAAAAAAGTTATATAATTTTAAAGTCTGAAAGTGATGTATATTAGTCAAATGTCTTTAATGCCTTAGCCTTTTTTCCCTAGTATATAATTTGATATTTCTGGATAATGTGCATATATGGAAATTTTAAACAGTATAATTTGTCTTTTTTAAAAAAATGATGAAATATCAACATATAATATTTTACTTATTTCAGGTGTACTAATTATTTCTTATAGCAGAACAGAAAATACTTTGGCCCTTTTCCCTTATCACCCCTATATAGTGTTTTGGCTTAATCCACACTCTGTCTTTTCATTATTGTCACTATAAAGTTTAGTTACTGCTGTGCTGCAGTGTTCCCCTTTTTCCTACACCTTTTTTCCCCTAGAGTAACTAATATTTCATTGCCTTAGTTTTCTTTGTATGTTTGGTTAAGTCATTTCATGCTATACAGAAGCTCTCCTCCAAGTTTGTCCACACACCTCTCTGCCCGGTCAGTGTTTCATCCTGCTCCAAGTTGGACCTGTGTCCCTCTCCTGTGCCTGGTGCACAGCTGTTCTGGACATGTCCTTGCTATCATTCTAGGAGTTTCCCTTCCTTTTCTGTTTTATGAGAACTTATGTTTTTCTTGCTTTGCTCTTTGATGAAGCACATGCTTCAGACATTTGCTGCAAAGGTTTCCAAAGTGATCATTTTTCTGCAGTTTAAAATACTGAAAATGTTTTGGTCTGTCTTCCCTTTTGATTTATAATTGGGCTAGATACAGAATTCTGAGTTGGGAAAATGTTTCTTTCAGAAGTTTGAAGATGTTGTCGTTGTCCTCCAGCTCCTAGTATTGTTGTTAACACCAGTATTTTGCGATTTTTTTCTTAGGCTTTCTACTAGATTTTAGAATCTTTCATTTATCCTTGGCATTTTTAAATTTGAAAGAATTGTGCCCTGTTATGTAATTTTTTGATTCATTGTGCTAGGCTTTCTGCACCTTTTTAACACATAGTTGCATTTTTTTCCATTCTAGGAATTTTTTTTTTACTGTTTAGAATTTCTACTTTCCTGGGAATCTTGTTGGTCATATGGTAGTAAATTGATTATCAGATATTCTTTTCCATTTTACTTTCACTTTTTTTAAAAAAAAATATGTTTCTGGGATATTTCCTTTGTCTTCCAAATCTTTTGAATATTTGGTTCAGCTATCTTATTTTTAGTTTATAAATGCTTTTTCTTATTTGCTGTTTTTTAAAATTCTTGTGGTATTGCTTCATAATGCTATGTCTTTTAAGTGTCTTAAGTTTTTTTTTCCCTTCTGTTTCTATTTTTATATTAGCTCTTCACTGGAAACTTTCCTGATAGATCTATTGGAAATAATTCTGTTGCATGAATATACTATGGCTTGTTTCTTCGTTTGCATCATAATAGGTTGTAGTAAGTGAAACTGTTATATTTTCCAAAGTGATTATACCATTTCTGTACTTCGACCAGCAACATTTGACATTTCTAGTTATTCCACATCTCTACTGACATGTGGTGTTGCCAGTAACCTAATGTCAGTCAGCCTGCTGGGTGTGCAGTGGTACCTCACTTTGATTTCACTTTGCATTTCTTTGATGACTTTTGGGTGTTAAACACTTCTTCATGTGCTAATTGGCCATTTGTGTACCTTCTTTTGCAGCATGTTCAAATCCTTTCCCCATTTTTTTGTTTTGGGGTTTTTTGTTTGTTTTTTGGTCAAAAAACCATTTATATTTATATATTCTGGAATTGAGTCTTTTATAAGCTACATTTTGTGAATATCCCCCTTTTCCTCTACCATGGCTTCCCTATTCAGTGTCTTTTTTTTTTTTTTCCATATTCATTGTTTTAATGGGGATTTTTGCCAATGGAGTTTTTTGTTTGTTTGTTTGTTTTAACATTTTTGAATGAAAATTTTTTATTTTGGTGAAGCTTTAGCTTTTATGCTTAGGCCCATGAGCCATCTAAAATTATTTTGGGGGTTATGTGGGTAGGTGTTGTGATTTATTAATTTTTTAGAAGAATATCTGCTTGTCCCAGTATAATTTACTGAAGATTTTTCTTTCCCTGTGGATTACTTTGGAGTCTGTTGAAACTCAAATGATTTAAAAAAATTTTTTTATTTAAGTATAGTCAGCTTACAATGTTTTATCCATTTCTGGTGTACAGCATAATGTTCTAGTTATACGTATACATACATATATTCCTTCTTATTTTTTTCCTTATAGATTATTACAAGATATTGAATATAGTTCCCTGTGCTTTTAAGTAGAAACTTGTGTGTGTATTTTATATGTTGTAGACAGTATCCGCAAATCTGGAACTCTCAATTTATCCCTTCCCACCCACATCCTGCCCTGGTAACCATAAGTTTGTTTTCTCTGAGTCAGTTTCTGTTTTGTAAATGAGTTCATTTGTGTCTTTGATTTTTATCTCTAGACTTTGTCTTCTCCTGCAATGACTTCAGGTACATTTTGGAAGTAGTTTCTCCCCATTTTGTGTTGTTAATCTTTTCAAAGAAGAGATTTTTCCCTCTATTGTCTTTTCCTAATTCTTGTTATTTACTTCCTTCTACTTACTTTTGGTTTACTTTACTCCCCTCTTCCCTTCTTCTTAAGGGTTGGGTGTATGGCATTGTTTTTGCTTATTTTTCCTTTCATCTGTAAACATCTTAAAGCTGTAACTGTTCTGTTAATTACTGCTTCTGCTTTACTCCACAGGTTTTAACATGTTATATTTCATTTAGTTTGAAACATGAAAAAATTTGATTTCTTCCTTGACCTATGGTATCTTTACAAGTATTGTTATAGGTTTCCAAATATTTGTTTTCGTGATGCAGGGAAAAACGTATCGGGGGGTGTGAGGAGGGTCCTCGGTTGAGCCCTTGGGACCTGCCTGGCCAGGACTGGATTCTTGGCTTCAAGCAGGAAAGAATTAAAGAGCGACCCACAGTTGAGTTAAGGTAGATTTGTTTAGAGAGATACATACTGCAAAAAGTGTAGGCTGTTCACCGAGAGAAAGGCCACAAGGTGTGTGGGTTGCGTGCTTTGGTTAAAGTAAGAGTAGGTACGCACTCCCTAGACAGTGCGGGCCGTCTCTGAAGAGGAGGGAGCCAGAGGGGGCAATGAGGTGCCATGTGGCCAGTTTTTATGTGCTCCTTAGCTTCATAAGTTCACTGGTGGGAGGACCATCCTAACTACCCTGGGGAATGGGCTGGGATTCCTGGGAATTTGGCCACTGCCCACTCTTTGACCTTTTACAATTAGCCTTGGAGCTGTCTTGGTGCCTGTGGGTGTGTTATTCATGTTATTCATGTTAATATATTACAGTGAGGATATAATGAAGCTCAAGGTCTACTCGAAGCCAAACCTTCCACTATCTTGAGCCTCAAGGCCTAATGGGAATTGAACTTATGCCATTCTGGTGTTAATTGCTGTCATTCCTTGAATGGCTGTGCCCTGCCCTCTTCCCTCCTGTCTCAGTCAGAAGCATACTCTGTAAGCTGTCCTTTTTTTTTTTTTCCAAATTTATTGGGACTTTTATAGTTCATCAAAATAGTCTGTTTGGTATATGTACCATTTGCACTTGAACGTGTATTCTGTATGCAATGTTCTATGCATGTTTCTTTAAGGTGTTAATTTTCTTTATATATTTTATATCTAATGTGTATCTCTTCTAGAGAGCGTATTTTGGGATCTTGTTTATTTTATCTAGGGTGAAATTCTCTTTTAATTGGAATGTTGACCCAATTTATTGATATGGTTGGATTTATGATATGATTAGATGTTAAGGTATGTTGTTGTATCATTTGTTTTCTGTTTTTTCCCATCTCTGTTTTGTTTTGTTATTACTCTATTCCTCTTTTCCCACTTTCTTGTGGGTTAACTATGATTTCTTTAGAAGAATTCTATTTTAATTTATTTTTTGCCTTTTTAAAAATTCCATTTTGCATAATTTTGATGGTCCTTCTAGGCAACATACATTCTTAACTTTTTGCAGCCTAAGGCAACTAAGGGTTAGTAATCCTAATGCTTGGAAGTTTTAAGAATCTTTAAACTGTATATGGAGTTGTACTCTCCCCTCCTCTAGTCCTTTATACAGGTTATGTGTTTGTATTGTGTCTACGTGTGTTGTAAGTTGCAGAATACAGTGTTATAATTTTTGCCATAGACAATCACGTTCTTTAAAGAGAGTAAATTTTTCTTATATTTACCCACATTACTATTTTTCATGTTTTGAATTTCCATTTTGTATAATTGCCCTTCAAGCTGAAAAACTACCATTTTTATAGTGTGGTTTTATCTGAAAATATAAATGTCCAAAGTGACCACATGAGAACTTGTCTGTGAATTATGGCCCCTTTTTTTGACTGATGCGTATGGACACTTTAGGGTAGGAATATCAGCTAATACTTGATGAGGTGTATAATCAGAATTTTGACATTCTTCAGAGGTTAACAAGAGCAGCAGGGTTCTGCTGTGAATTGTGTCAGATCATTCACCACAAATCAGCTGATTGTGTGAAGGTTTATGTGACTTCCTTACATACCCTGTTGAGGTTCACTGGTAGCTTTTTAAGCATTCTGCCCTGGGGAGGAGGAATCTTCAAAATATTCTGTATAGATAGGTTCAAATCTAGAAAAGAAGATATCTGGACTGTTCTAAGGAGGTTTCAGAACATCTCCCACTTAACAGACTAATTAGACAGGCATTAAAACTCCTTAAGAAAGAATTGGCTTGTTTTTAGTGCATAGCAGCAGAACGGAGAAGGGAACTGAAGAGATGTTTTGTTTTTATTTTCTTTTGTAATTGCTTATTTATCCATAAATTAATGGAAGGTGTGAAAACTGGTTGAAACTACGTGCCTTGTTATTGACAGGGAAAACTTCAGTTTTATGCTTTCAGTTGCATTTTTTTTTTTTTTTTTTTTTAGTGAAAAAAAAATTTTGGTACCTGTAAGTGGGGAAAACATCCAGGTGTTTGGATTTAAAAACTTGATAAAAAGCTAATTTGATTGGTAGAGGGCAAACAGGTGTGTAAAACATTTTATTCCTTTGTACTTAACATTTTAAGTCTTTAATGTCTTGGCTTTTCCCCCCAAACTCAGTATAAGTGATGCAGTCCTCTTGTGCTTCTCTAACTCATCTCCCACATTCTTTTATTTATAAAGATGGGAAAGAATATCATACTAGATTGTCTTACTTAAGGCAGGTAGCCTTGACATCATAAAGCTCTCTTTCCATATCTTAATCCAGGCATAAATATCCAGTGAATGATTCTCATTAGAGAGCTAACTAATAATCATTGTTGAAAGCACGTAATTGAAGTATGCAGCAATGTTAACTCTTTATGGTTTGCTTTCTCTTTGTAGAACACAAAGTAATCATAGTGGGACTGGATAACGCAGGGAAGACCACCATTCTTTATCAATTGTAAGTATGTGGGTTTAATTAAGGTTTTTGTTATTTTAGTTATTGGAGCTAATTTTGTATAATTAGAATGAGATACCATTATAGTGGGAAAACTTAAGACACGTGGTTTTGTCTTCTAGCAGACACAAAATTTATTAAAAAGTGAATAGGGTAAACTGTTGTATGTTTGCTACAGCCTTCAAAAACATGCGTCTTTTTCCAGCCTTGAAAGAAAGAATTAATATTAAACTAAAACTAAGTGAAGCACACATTCTCACGCTGGAATGAAGGGATAAAGTGCGTTTCACTTAGGTCTTCCCACTCTGAGCTGCATGTGGCCAGACAGATGCCTATCTAGGAAGTTTCTGCTACTCTCCTGCCTAATAGCTCTGGAAGTTTTAAACATTTCCAGACGTGGCAACTCACCAGAAATGAAGATCGCCCCTGAAAATAACTGCGTTAGTAGCTTGCAATAGGAAGAGGCTTGAGCCTTTTAGAGAAATACTTTAATACTTTAAGGAAATTTTAACAGGCCATCAATCCCCTTGTCAGATGACCTCCCATTATCTTCGGTTCCAAAGAAATGATCCTTGTTAAGCAATGGAAATGAATCTGTGTCCCTGCGTTGTAACGAATAGTTACTAAATGCCGCGCACCATCGTGTGGCTCTTAACCTCTCCGCGCCGCATCTTAAGTGTAGCAGCTGAGAGCTTTCACTTAAGCAGTTCTTAATGTATTTTCGGCTATTTTGCTAAAAAGCTACCAACTTCTGGCTTGTTGTTTCAGAGTTTAATAACCACTTGGTTTTTTTTTAAACATTCATTCATTGGCCGTGATGTATTTTAATATGACTTAAGCTTTAGACATCACATCACATTTCAGAAACCTGCCATCACTGTTGAAGTAATTTTGCACATAGCTTCAAAATATGTATGTACATATATATAAAACCCAAGAGAGAGTTATAAGCTTTTCCACCACAGTACTGATGTGTTATAGGTAAATATGTATTTGTTGAATTAATTAGTGTAGCTTCACTGGTGATTCTGATAATACATGTGATAGGAGCATCAGCATTCTAATACGTACATTTTCATTTGCCCAAGGTGTTTTCAAGACTGCAGTTTCAGTTAATAGGCATGCAGTAATTTTTATGCCTCAGCTGGGTCTGTTTTCTCACATAAATAGTCTTCAGAATTACAGACAGCCTACTGTGCAACGGTGACTACTTTGCAAGTCGACGACAGTCACCTGGAAACCTGCTCTTTCAGGATGGGGCATTGGATCTGCTCTAGCCAGTAACAGGGCACGGGGGCTACTGGAATTTTGGCCACAGAGATGCAACTTCTCCTCACAGTTGCCTTCTATCCAGATCAAGCCTGTAGTTTACTCCATTAAAAGAACAAAAAAACCAGCCTTCCTTCAGGATTTGTTCTGTCTAGGTATTTGCACAAATGTTCTCCTGGGGTTCCATTTCTGTTGCTAGTGGTTACCATCACTGATGCAAGTAAGGAAGGTTGATTCATATAAAAGTACAGGGAAAATGTGCTTCAGGTTCTCGGGATTGACAAGAGCTTTTATGGTGTCTGTCTTTTAACAGCTTAATGAACAAAGTGGTTCATACATCTCCAACCACAGGAAGCAATGTTGAAGAAACAGTCATGAAGAACACTCATTTTCTCACGTGGGATATTGGTGGTCAGGAGTCCCTGCGGTCATCGTGGAACACATATTACACAAACACCGAGGTACGCTACAGGTACTTCTGAAGTTGAATGAAAACAACCAAGGGGTAAACCCAGAAAACAGACTGGACATAAGGCATAGCGACATCTGCCTTTCAATAAGATTCTCTTTTGTGAGGAATGTGAGGCCCTCAAGTAGAATAGAAAGGCAGGCAGGAGGAGTAACGGGTGCTGTCATCAGTGGAGTGCTTCCTGTAGTCAGGCTCGCTCTCGGTGGCCCCTCAGGGTGATAGTGTTAGAGCTCCATTGTTGGAGAAATTGGACACTGGAATAAACTCTGTAACCTTTCCCAACTTTATAAGAGACCCTCGTTAGGGGAGGAATAAAATATAAGTGTAATTTAATACAGAATTTTTAAGTAATATGAAATTGAGCATTCACAATTTTGGGAGGATTTTGTTTTAATTGAAAAGCAAATGGATATGCAGGCCAGCCCCTCCCCAGTGTTCTCTTGTCATATATTTTATTTTCCTGGTTCACAGTCAACCTGGACAACAAATCTGGAATATCTTCTACTTTTGTTTTTATTTCTTACAGGCAGGTTTGTTGTTTGTTTGTTTGTTTGTTTGTTTTAAACTGTGCAGTGTGATTGAGAGAGGTTTGTCCTTGGGAATACTAAAGCCCATTTGGGTCTATAATTTTTCTTTGCAAAGAGGTACACAAAATTAATTATTTTTTCTAAATGGAAGCCTCTTAAAACTTGAATGTTTTTTGAGGGGTGGGAGTGCAGAGGAGGTGGAGTACTGATGCAAGGAATTTTGTGTGAATAAATTGCCTTTAAAAAAAGAACCATGTATTCCTCTAGGTTTATATTGTAACAGCATATGTGTATGTGCATATATAGTCCAGGACAGTACAGGAGTGGTCACACCAAGATGGCACAGTCATAGATGTTCAGCAGATGTGGGAGCACTCAGTTTTTTGGTTTTTTTTTTTTTTTTTTTTTTTTTTTTTTTTTTTAGTTTGCAGGGGGAAGATAAGTTGGGAAGCTAAAATTTATGGTTATAGGTTAGTTTAATGTATCTTTCTGCAGTAAAATAACATTCCAAAACTAAAATTTGTTAGAGAGTAAGGAAAGAACAACATTGCAGCATAGCTGTTGGAATGTTTTCAAAGCTGATGGTTAGCTCCAAGAGTGAAAAGGACATTTATCTTTGGTGAATAGATAAAAGTTGTTTCTGGCTGATCCACGTATATTTATAGCATTACTAAGTGGTAGTTTTTGAAATTGCTGGAACTTTAGAAGACTTTGCGTGGATCCAGAAAGAGGCACATTATTACTGATGCCATTTGCAGGAAATGTTCTTTAAATAAACCATTTCTACAAGAATATCAAAATTACTGCAAAGAAGTTTTGGCCTCTGATGTAAGCCCACCAGCATAGCACATGGCACTTGCAGTCAGACTCTTGTAGGGCTCTCGTATGTGTGGTGGTTCTCCCATCGCCTTGTTCACCCTGGTCTTGCTTCTTCAATTCTTTACATGGAGGGATCGTTCAAAAGCTGAAATGTCTCCATTTTAATACAGCGAGTCAAAGTTGTTGATTAATTCCTGACACCTTCCTCTCATTAATTTATAGTTACCTCCCCATAAGAAAGTTTGCCATGTTTCTTATATTTATCCTTTCTATTTTCTTTTCTTTTATCATTCTCAGCCCTTTCTCAGTTTATATTCAGGTTCCTATAGTTGTCTCTTTCCCTAATTTTAAAGCCATCTGAATAATCTGATTCTACCCTACCTGTCTCAATTTCTTTTACATCACTTCTCTTCTATAACTCTTGAAACCAGTTCATGTCACTTCTTAGCTTTTTCTTCTGCATAAGATGTTCCATTTAGGGGCCCTTTATCACTTTATCTTCTTATTTTTCTTATCAAAGATACATTATTTTTAATGTATTACCTTCACCTTTTTTCATGCACACCATTACCAATAGCTTTCTCCTGTTCTCTTTGCACTGCTTTAATTTCATCTGCATCTTTAGTATGTTACTAACACCCAAGTATATTTCTACTTAGCACATTTTTCTTGCCCTTTTATTGTTGATATTGTCATGTAAAAATGTCTTATTTGTTAGTTTTTTTAAACGTGTTTCTTTTTTTTCTTTCAAACTAGCCTCTTTCTAAAACATAATTATCAATTGCTTGAATGAGTACAGAGTACTTTTAAGTTTTAGTGAAGGTTACTTAAATTACTGTGACTTTTTTTAAAAAATTACTTTTTATTACCTGCATTTTAAAATAAATCTTAGTACATATTAGGGTATATTATACATTCAAGCATCACCATTTGAAAATAAACTTGGGCATGGTTTTTATTTGTTGAATTATGAGTTATTTTTTTTTTATTAACATTTGGATTTTGCTGCTTGATGTGATTCAGTATAATGTAAACTCCTGATGATGAAAACGCAGTAGACCATTTTATAGTGATGATGATGCCATCACTGAAAATACTTCTAGCACTTAGAATAGTTTTGCAGAGCACCTCACATCCCCTTCAATTTTCTTTTCTTTTTTTTTTTTTTTTTCACTTCTAGTTCATCATTCTTGTGGTCGACAGCATTGACGGGGAACGACTAGCTATTACAAAAGAAGAATTATACAGAATGTTGGCTCATGAGGTAAATTTTGAAAGCAAACATAAAATAAATGGAGTAAGGTATCCATATACAGGTTTTGCTTTTTTACAATGATTAATGTCCTCTGCTGTCAGTTATTTTATTGTTAACAATGTTTCATATATTAAATTGATGAAAGCTTTCAAGTCAAAATTTTTAGTGCTTTATTAAACTTAATAAAGCTTACCATTTTAATTTGGAGATTAATACCATTATTGAAAATATTTTTCAAACTACTTAGGCATACCTTAAAAAGTCTGATAAATTGAGACAAGAAAGAGGAAAATGTAAGTGTTTTTCCCCCTAGAGTTTATTAAAGCTGAAAATTCTTTAGTGACTAATTTGGGGTCATTTTTTGAAATAGTTCTTATATACAAAGGACTTAGATAATAAAATACATTCATGTACCCACCAGTCAACATAAGATACGAAATCTTAGACCTCTCCAATCTGATTTCCTTCCCTTGTCTTCAGAGAATTGTAAAAGAATTCTCCCATCCTAAAGGTAGTGATCATTACTCCTGTGTGTATTTTTATACTTTTATTACTTTTTTTTTATATACCTATCAGTTCTATAGAATATAATATTCCATGTTGATAAAGCAACTTTATATGGTGGTATTCTGTGTGTGTTTGTGTGTGTGTAATCTTTGTGTATCTTTGTTCTTAGGAAAGATAGGCACACATGGAACATAATGTATATTCATACTGTGGAATACTATGTAGTTGTTAAAAGGAATGAACTAAAGCTGTATGGCAGGATTATTGCATTGGTAATGTGTCCTTCTCAATGTATCATTTAAGAGGTACATAATGTCATTCTGTCCTATTATTAGTGATGTTACCTTTGATCACTTAGTTTGGGTGGTGTTTGCCAAGTTATTCCACTGTAGTTTTTTGTTTATAATTAATATTCAATCTGTTGGATAGGTAGTCTAATTTTCTTGATCAGTCTTGCCAGAAATCCTCTATATTATATATTTATTTGTTTTATTTATTCTGACTATCTTTGTTTTTTTTCTCTTAATTCTACTCATTGGGGTCTTAGTTTGCTGTTCTTCTAATTTCTGGAGATACATGTTTAGATGATTCACTTTAAGAATTTCTTTTTTCTATTTGCATTTAAGCCTGTAAATTTTCCTCTATATATGGCTTTAGTTGCATCCTACAAGTTTTGATAAGAGGGGTAGATAGACACTAAGGAATATAGGGACTTATAGAGTATTATAATAATCTTTTTTTCCCAAATGTGATTGGGAACTACTAGAGGGATTTGAGAACAGAAGTCATATTACATCAGTTGGATATGATGTGCTTAGTGGAAGAAGAAGGAAAGCAGGTGACCAATTTGAGAGCTATGGCAGTAGTACAACAGTGTACCTTAGACTGTGATAGAAATGGTGGTGATAAATGATCAGGTGTCTTTATACATTTTAAAGAACAAGTTGACCATGCTTGCTAATGCAGTGTAAGTTGAGTAAGATGAAAAAAATTAAACTGTTGGCTTAACCTATTCATAAAAGATGGTTACATTTACTGAGATGGGTTAAGCTGGAGCATGAATGAGTCTAGAAATGGGAATTTAAAGTTATCTTTGGGCATGTTATGGTTGAGATACTTATTACATATTTACATGAAGATTTCAACTAGGCAATTAGATGATTAATGGGGAGCTCAGGGGTAAGATAAAAGCTAAGAGTAATATACATCAAGAGCAACAGTAAAATATATAATATTTATATGTTATATATGATACAATAATAATATAATATATATAATGCTTTACATCAAAGGCATCAATAAATTGAAAAGGCAACCTATGGAATAGAAGAAAGTACTTGTAAATCGTATATCTGATAAGGGGTTAATATCCAGAATATATAAAGAATTCTTACACTTCAAAAACAACCACATCAAACAACTTAATTTAAACAATGAGGAAAGGATTTTAATGGATATTCTTCAAAAAACATATACAAATGGCTAGCAAACACAGGAAAATATGCTCAACATCACTAGCCATTAGGGAAATGCAAATCCAAACCACAATGAAATATCACCTCATACCCATTCGGGTGGCTACTGTTAAAAAAAACCAGAAAATAACAAGAACTGGTGAGGATATGGAGAAACTGAAACTCTTGTGTTGGTGGAATGTAAAGTGGTGCAGCCTCCATGAGAAAGAGTATGGTGGCTCCTCAAAAAATTAAAAATAAAATTACCATGTGATCCAGCACTTCCATTTCTGGATATGTATTCAAAAGAATTGAAAGCAGCAACTCAAACAGATATTTGTATACCCATGTTCTTAGCAGCATTATGCACAGTAGCCGAGAGGTGGAGGCAACCTAGTCTCCATCAACAGATGGATGAATCAGTAAATAAAATGTGTATATCTGTGTGCATATATATAATGGAATATTATTCAGCCTTGAAAATGAACTAAATCCTGACACAAGCTACAACATGAATGAACTTTGAGGATGTTTTGCTGAGTGAGATAAGCCAGTTACAAAAGAACAGCAACAAATACTGTATGATTCCAGTGTCTAGCATGGTCAATCCATAGAAACAAAGCAGTATGGTGGTTGCCAGGAACTGGAGGAGGGAAGAATGGAGAGTTATTAATGGATACAGAGTTTCAGTTCTGCAAGATGACAAAGTTCTGGAGATTCATTGCCCAACAACGTGAACATACTTAAAACTACTGAGTTGTACACTTGAAAGTGGGTAAGATGGTAAATTTTATCTTAACATGTATTTTACCACAATTAAAAAACTATTTTTTTCAAAGTTAGAGGTAGAAATTTAAGATTTAGCAGTATATGACTGATGTTTAGTAGGAGTGTGTATTGAGGGCTGGCCAGAGCCTGAGTTCTGGGACATTACATTTAGAGGTTAGGAATTGGAGGAGAATGCATTAAGATGGATTGAATACCAGTAGAGAAGTAGGAGGATAATCAGGAAATTATGGCATACAGGAAGGAAAGGGATTGATTGGTTGTGTCAGATGCTGCTAATGAGTCAGGTAGAATAACAACTGACAATTGAGTACTGATTTTGGTTAATTTTGTTACTGCCTTTAGTTGGAAATGTTTCAAAGGAGTTATGGGAGTTGAAATATGTACTGAAGTGGATTATACAGAAAATGACTATCATATAGTCATTTGATACAAGACAAAGTCAGGGAAAGGATTGTCTTTTCAATAAAATGTGCTAATATCTCTTGAAAAGTAGGAATCTTGATTTCTACTTCACACTAGGTGGATTATAGATCTAAATATGAAAGGTAAAATAGTAAAAGCTTCAAGAAGACAATACGGGTATATTTTCATGACCTTAGGATTAGACTACCTTAAAATTAAGAACTTCTCTTTATCAGAACTTAGTACTAAGAGAGTGAAAGGACAAGTCCCAGGGTGGGAGAAGATATTTGCATTATGTATGTTGGTTATATCCAGAATAAATTTAGAATTCCTACAAATCAAAAAGAAGAATACAATCCAGAGATGAACAAATGTCTCTTAACTGAAGAGCAGATAAACATAATTTGGTATATCTGTGCAGTGGAATATTACACAGCTATAAAAAGGAATGAAGTACTGATATGTGCTACAACATTATTGAAACTTGAACACATTATACTGAGTGAGAACAGACACAAAGCATCATGTATTGTATGATTCCATTTGTATGAAATGTCTAGATAAATTCATAGAGACATAAAGCAGATTAGTGGTTGCCAGGGACTCGGGGGAAAGAGAAAAGAAAATGACTGTGGGTGTGGGATTTCTTTTTGACATGATAAAAATGCTGTGGATTTAGTGGTCTTGTACAACATTGGGAATATAGTACAAGTTACTGAATTGTAATACTTCAAAATGTATAAAATGGATTTTATGGTATATGAACTTTACCGCCAAAAAACTTAATAAAATTGGACAAAAATTAATAAAATTATGAAAGACATCCAGTTGGCCAACAAACATATGGAAAAGTGTTGAACATCATTTGTCATCAGGGAACTGCAAGTTAAACTACAATACAGTATCACAACACATCTGCCAGGACACCTGAAGAAGAGTAACAATCACGAGTGTTGGTGAGGATGTGAGGAACAGGAACTCTTTTCGAGTTTGATGAACTTGTAAGTTAGAACACTTTTGGATAGTGTCAACTAACACTGAACAAATGCATATGCTCTGATGCAGCAATTTCACTCCTAGGTATATACACCTAGCAAAAAGTAGTCCTATTTCCACTAAAAGAAACGTGCAAAGAATGCTCATAGCAGTACTAATCATAATAGCCCTAAACTGGAAACATCCCAAAGTCCATCATTAGGAAAATGGAAAAATAAATTGTGTTAGAATAGAATGCTTTATTTAGTTGTCACTCTCAAACTTTCTTTTCTGAAACAGCCTCTGAAAAGCTCTAATATAGGAAAGACTTTGGAATGTCCTAGTTGTTAAAAGGAAGTTAATGGTGTAACACATTTATTCCTTAATAAAAAGGAATTGGACTCAAAAAGAGGTCTTATAGGTAATCAGAGGCCTTGTATAAGGCTCATGTGGATTTTTAAAATTTCAGTTCAATGGGAAACTGTTTTAGTTTGGATATAGGTTTGGCTGCATCTGATAAATATATGCAAAATAATTGTAGTTTAAACTATATATATAGAAATTCAATTTTCTCTTGCATTGAAATCCAGGCTGGAGTGGCAGCTCTGCTCTGCAAAACCATCACATCCACGTTGCAGCTGGCTTTGCTGAGGAAGTGGCAGAATAACAGATACAGGGCATGGGCCAGCTGACCCTTTAAGTTCTCAGAGGGTACTACACAATACTCCTGCATTTCTTTAGGTAGAATCCAGTTACATGGCATATTCTGCTGCAAAGGCAGCCTGTTCTCAACTAAAAACCATAGATTCAATCAACATACAAAAGGAGACTAAGGCATTTTGGGACAACTAGTAGTCTCCCATCACATAATCTTTGGCCTGGTGGAGCTTTTTAAACATATAGATCTTGTAGATTCTGATTCAGTTGATCTATAATGTTTTGTAAACATCCATAATTGCAACAGACTCCCAAGGTGATTTTGAAGTAGATGAAAATTTCAGGACCACTGACTTGTTAATTAACTCCCTCACTTTCTCTCATGAGCTCTTCATTTCTCTGCATCTCCTTGTCCTTTTTTCACTCAGTTTCATGATAGTATTTGAGAGCTCCCCAAGGCTTTCATTTGTTATGTAAATTTTTTTCAATTCTCTCTCTTTCTACTAGAGATATTTTATTTCACTGGTAATACAAAACCAGCAATTAAAATGTGTTTCTTATCTTTCAGACTAGGTTTCCAGGTGTGAGCCCAAGAAGTTATCTCCAAAAAGGTATTTATGAGACAGAATCATCCCAATGGGTTGTCATGGAACCATTTTAAAGCCATAACCCAGAGAAATCCATTTTCAGAGATACTTGGGAATGCAAAAGTCAATTTGAGAGACAACAGGGACAGCAGGAGGGCTATTTCAGGCAATTTATTATCAGCCATGAACACATGCCCATTTTTAGCCAACATGCTTTATTCGCTCAGGAATTTTATACTAGTGAGAAAAGCTTTGAATGTAAAGAATTTAGAAAAAACTTCAATTGCCATTTATTCTTTAGTCATCACAAAAGAACTCATTCTAAAGAAAAACTTTCTGAATGTAAGGAAAGTGTAGAAATTGTTGGTACATTATACCTTACTAAAAAACAGAGAATTCAATATAGTAACAAGTGCAATGAATGTAAAGAATACTGGAAGGCTTTTATTCATTGCTCACAACCTAAACATTTGAGAATCTACAACGGTGAAAAACTCTATGAATGTAAAGAATGTGGGAAGACCTTTAATTATGGCTCAGGACTTATTCTACATCTTTTTATAATTTCAATCTCTTTATTAATGGTTAATCTTTGATGAAGCATTGTCACTGTATTTTTCTTAGCTTCATTAATCTGTGATTTTCTTTAGCTGTTGAACATAATTTTAATGACTGGTTTGATATCCTTGTCTGTTCAATGTGATATCTGGGCTCTTTCAAGTCTGTTTCTTTTACTTGCTTTTCCTCTGTGTATGGGTCTTACTTTCCTATTTCTTTATATGTCTCATTTTTAAAAATTTTTTTTAAACATTTTTTATTGATTTATAATCATTTTACAATGTTGTGTCAAATTCCCATGTAGAGCACAATTTTTCAGTTATAATAGTTTTTTTTTGTTGTTGAAAATAGACATTTTGGTAATATATTTTAGCAACCCTGGATACTGATTTCCCCACCCTCCTTTCTAAATGTTGATAATTTGTGGCCCTCTATCTAACTCAGAGTCTTTTTTATTTTACAGTTGTAAATAGAGTGATGTTGTCTTATAGCCCTTCAAAAGGGATAGGAATAAAGTATTCAGGGACACTGTTCATTAGGAACTGTACCACAGAGTTCCATGTAAGTTTTTTCCTGTAAGCCTGAGGATCAGAATCTCTTGCTCACTGAGGCACAGGCAGCAGCACCAGCAAAGGTGTCTTAGCAAAGGGTCTTAGGAAACCATCTGGTTTTAGGAAAGTAGACTTAGCATGCCATGTGGTGACTGCACTTCCTTCAAGAAGCAATCACCCAGTGGACCTGAATATTGCACAGGATATCAGTCTTCTTCTTAGTGCACTTTAGAATAGGGGCCAGTACCTAGTTGAAACACACAACTAGTGATCACAGAGTACGAGTCATTCTCCTGAGCATAGCACAGTAATGACTTATGCTTGGAATTGAGACATATGATTCACTCTGAGATAGATAGATTTGGGCCAAGACACATGCATGACCCAGAGCTGCTTTAAGGGAGACTTCAATCTCATTCTTCTAAATGCCAATTATAAAAACTTCTGACTTAGGTCAGTTTCTAACACAGGTTTGGTAGGACTCGGCAAGTACAGCACAAAGCAGCCAAGCTCAAAGCAAAAACTCTCTAGCAGGCAGAAGTATAGGTCAAACAGCATGCCTTCCAGCTGGCAGCAACTCAAAATTCACAGTTGCCAAAGGCAGCAGGGCTAGTTAGCAAGCCAAAGCATGAGAGGAAAGAACCCTGATTGTGATGGTCATTGTGTAGACACTTGGCTCAGATTTTTGCAACCACCCTACAGATGTGGGATAGACCCTCAAACCAAAATTTGGTTTGGATGTCAAGACTGATGTTACCACACATGCACCAAGAGGGTATGGAAAGGTTTATTACTCACATAGTGAGATTTTTCCGGGGGAAACAAGGTAGATTCCCAAGCAGGTCTCAGAATGGGTTGAGAGATCATGGAGGGGAAAGTGGCTGGAGTTTTTATTGGGCTCAGAAAGTGGAGCTGTGTAAGGGTTCCCAGGCACAGGCAGGGGCTTGTGTGATTTAAACTTCCCACCTCTACAAAGGAGGGGACACCCAGCAAACATCGAAAATGGAGTCAGATTCTTTATTATGCTGTATTATATGCTATTGTGTAACAAACTACCACAGATTTTGTGGGACAACACACAGTTGTTATCTCAGTTTCCAAGGTTCATGAATCTGAGCACAGCTTTGCTGGGTCCCCTACTTCAAGGTCTTTCATAAGGCTGCAGTCAAGGTATGGGCCAGGATTTACCCAAAGACACAACTGGAGAAGGATCATTTCCAAGCTCACGTGATCATGTGCAGGATTTAGTTCTTTTCAGGGTATGACACTGAGGACCCCAGTTTCATGCTGGTTGTTGGCCAGGGCCCACCCTCAGTTCATTGCTGTGTGGGTTTCTTCAATATGGCATCTGGCTTCATCAAAGCCAGTCAATAGAGTCTTCTAGCAAGAAAGAATTTGTAATAGTTTATAACTTAATAATGTAAGTGACTTCCTTTATGCATTCTATTGGTTAGAAGTGAAGTTGCTGGGGGAGGGTATAGGTCAGTGGTAGAGTGCATGCTTAGCATGCGCAAGGTCCTGGGTTCAATCCCCAGTACTTCTGTTTAAAAAGAAATAAACCTAAAATTACTTCCCCCTATTAAGCAAAATTTTTAAAAGTAAACAAATTTTTAAAATTTTCATTAAGAAACAGTGAAACCAAAAAAAAAAAAAAAAAGTTAAGTTGCTAAGTCAGCCCACGCTCAAGGGAAGGGAATTACACAAGGGCATGAATACCAGGAATCAGGGGATCATGAGGGACATCTAAGTCCTTCTTCCACAGGATATGACCATTTACTTGAGCAACTGTATGCTGGAAAAAGAATACTCAGACATCTAGAAGACTAGCATACAAAGGGTCTGAGTTGACAATGATACCTAGAGACCTAAAGCATTACTGTGGTCCACACGTTAGAACAGGCATATATGGAGGTCAGGTAATAAATGGATTCCTGGCCAGAATCTGGCTTACAGTAGAACTATTGGGTCCACAGACTATCTGGTGGTCATTTTATGGATCCCTGAATTTATATAAGTATTTACATATTTTGGAGTTGGAGTTACTCCACATTGGGTCCGTGGCCTGTAGTGTAATAGCTTTCATAGTGGAAAAGATCAAGAAAGCTCTGAGATTACCCCTTGTCCTCTCAAGCTACAATAGTAAATTAAAAAAAAAAAAAAAAAAACTGTAACATCCCAGGGAGATGGCAGAGATTAGTGCCATCCTAAAGATCAAAAGGACGTAAGGTTGGTGGTCACTATTATGTCTCACTTCATTTGTCCTTTGTGAATTCCCTGGTGTTGTAAGGATTTTAGCTGTGGCTATAAGCTTTTCCATATTCATCATTTTTGTATGACCAGTGAAGGTAGAGGCCATAGGTAAAGTTATCCCCTGCCCCCTTTATTATACTCATATAGTATAAAAGAATTAGAATTGTCTAATATTGAGCAACGAAGATGCTAGGTGCCTCCCTTTCTCTAGCATGACTTTGATTTCAAGTAAGACATTCCTATGGCTAAAGGAAATCTCACATTTATTACATGTATCTGGTATTAAGATTTGAGCTGTGGCTAAAAGCCTTTGGACATGCATTATATATGGAGTCACAGTTTTTACAATATTCATAGTTTCCCTCTAGCATGAATTCTCTCACTTCAACCATCACCATATTGATAATATTTACAGTTGTTTTCCTACAGAGTGAATTATCTCACGTTGTGAAAGTTCTGCATTGTTTGGTAGTATCCACCAAGGCTCGCTGAACATACATATACCCCAGGACCCAGCAATCCTACTCATAAGTATATACACAAGAAAAATGAATAAAAGTACATCAAAATATAAGTATGTTCACAGGAGCATTGTTTATTATGACCCTAAGCTGTAAACAATGAAAAAGTCCATTAACAGTAAATTGGGTAAATTGTAATATAATCATATAATGGAATTTTATACAGAATGAAAATAAATAACCTTCTGTGACATGCACTAGTGATGAGTTTTAGAGACAGTGATGAATGAAACAAGTCATGTATGAAAGAATACATTGTAATTTAATTTATATAAAGGTTTATAATATGCAAAAACTAATTTATAATGTTAGAAGTTAGAACTGTGGCTAACTCTGAGGAGGTCACAACTAATTTTCTTCCATATTTGCAGTGAGAAACACAGTTCACACCTTTTTTTTAAAGCACTTCTGCTCACAGTGTGGTCCATGGCCCACTGCCAGACAGCCTACTGTTTGTTAGTGGGTCACAACAAAGTGTGTATGGAAATTGAAAATAAGCAATTTAAAATGTCTGTAGCAATTTGACAGAGAAGGTTATGTCTGGTGAATATAATAATAAAAAATTGAAGCTTGTATTTTTAATGACTTTTGTCATTTCATTTGTCTAGTAATTCTTCTTGTGTGTTTAAAGGCTAGCAGATAGTAGGTAAATATGTGGTATAGTACCTTAAATTGTTTAATATTATTACACTTACAAGCAATATCATGTATAGGGTTTACTATGACTTTAAAATTTTTACCAAAAAAGTCACATCTTTTACTGAATTCCCATAGTTTCTATCTTGTGAGTCTTCTGATGGACAATGAGGTTTGACTTACAACTGAAGAACTTCCCACATTCTTTACATTCATATGGTTTCTCTCCTGTGTGGGTTTTCTGATGGCGAATGAGGTTTGATTTCCTACTAAAGGCTTTCCCACACTGAGGACATCCGTTGGATTTCTCTCCTGTGTGTATTCTCTGATGAACAGTGAGGATTGCCTTCTGGCGGAAAGACTTCCCACATTCATTACAAATATAGGGTTTTTCCCCCGTGTGAATTCTTTGATGAAGAGTGAGGGTTGTCTTTTGGCAGAAGGACTTCCCACATTCATTGCAAATATACGGTTTCTCTCCTGTGTGAGTTCTCTGATGTACAGTGAGGGTTGTCTTCTGGATAAATGCCTTCCCACATTCATTGCACTGATACGGTTTCTCTCCTGTGTGTGTTCTCTGGTGATCAATGAGGTATGACTTCTTTCTAAAAGCACTTCCACACTGAGTACATTCATAGGCCTTCTCTCCTGTGTGTGTTTTATGATGTCTAGTGAGGGTTGCCTTCTGGCGGAAGGACTTCCCACAATCCATGCAAATGTAGGGTTTCCCCTCTATATGTGTTTTCTCATGAAGAGTGAGGGCCGTCTTTTGACGGAAGGCTTTTCCACATTGATTGCAAACATAAGGTTTCTCACCTGTGTGAATTCGCTGATGTTCAATGAGGTATGACTTCCTTCTAAAGCTATTACCACAGTAAGGACACTGAAAGGGTTTCTCTTCTGTTTGAGATCTCTGATGCATGATAAAAATGGACTTTCTACAGAGGAATTTCCCATATTTGTTGTATGCATGGGGCTTCTTCTCCGTAAGATTTTGTTGGTGGACATTGAGATTTGACTTTTCAATGAAGGCTATTCCATCTTTATTGTATTCAAAGGGTCTTTCTCCTCTGTGAGCTCTAGTATGTGTAAATAACATTCCTTTCATGAGGAAGGGTTTTCCACATTCATTATGTTCAAATGACTGCTCAGGAGTCTGAACCTTCTGATGTTGAATAAGCTCCTGTTTATCACTCAGGCTCCTTTCTGTTTGTCTACAGAGGTTAACTGCAGTATGAATTTTCTCATGCTTCTTATTAAGGAGTGTTTTCTCCCATCCATTACTCTCACCAAACTTCTCTCTTACAGGGCTTATATTTCTGATGACTAATTCTGAAATATTTTTAAAAACCTTTCCATCAGGTTTATATTCACGTAGTGTTGTTTTTGAAATAATACAATTCTTGCTGACAGTAAATGTTTTCCCCAAAATATTACTTCTCTCCTTCATTAGTCTTTTGTGGTTGAGGAATACAACTGATCTAGAATGCCTTTCTTGAAATTCTTTGAATTTCACTAAAACATCTTCAGCTTTCCCATCGTCTTCTAGAAAAAATAAAATTAATAATTCTAAGTCTTCACATAATGTTATGAGTTAGATACATATACAAGCAACCCATGAGGGGACTGTCTGTCTCACTATTAGAGTCTATACAAAGGCCAAAATAAATTACCTCCTGGAAGGAAAATGCATAGAACAGAAACAAACCCTGCTACACTGTTAAAATGAGGAAAAACTGGTATAAACATAAGCAAACAACACATGTTTTTGAAATGTTGTAGATGTAAGTTACACTGAGCAGGAATAGTAAACAGAAGGACAAGTCAGCAGAAGATAAAGGATGGTGAAAGTGTGATTGTTCTTGGAACGGGCAGGTTCCGAAATAATGAAGTGAGCCTATCAAGGGTAATAAACAGTAAGCAAGGAAAATGTTCAGGTGGAGATGAAAGCGTATATATTTATTCTCTAATTACTAAATAAGTGTCATAAAATTCTTCCATTTGTTTCTTCCTCACTTGTATTTAGCCCAACAATGGCAAATGAACTTTCTCAAGCATTCCTTTTCTAGTATGTGTAGATAGACACACAAGTCTGTAGTCTAGATCCTAACTCTCCACATTAACTATAAGTTTTTTCTCTTGAAAGTGAAGAATTGGGAAAACATAATTCCATTAGGAATTGTAAAATAAATCAGAGGACAAAGCATATGTGCAACACAAGCATAATCACTGTTGTATTCTGATTGCTGCTACTACAATTATTCTTCCAGAGATGGGAAATAACTAAATTCTCTTGACCATCAATCATAACTTTTCCTCCTTTCAATTTGCTGAACTACTTGTTCAGTTTTAGGGAAGGATGGGTTCAACTTTTCCTCCCAATGCAGTTGCTATTCCCTTCTGGGGCTGTGAAAGGCTGGATTCTTCAGTGTATGTGTGTGGCCCTGCTTGACCTTAAAAACTATTATTTTTCTTATAAATGTTTGGCTATATCTTACTATTGTAACTTTACTCACCTATATCTGGTGGAGCAACTTTAAAGATAGACTCACCTTACCCATGATTTGCATCTTATTTACAACAGCACTTTTATCCCATCAAATCACCCATCAAAAGGTAAACAGATAATACTGTATCCTGCATTTACAGTAGAATACAATGATATTTATACAATGGATACTATTCAGCAATAAAAAGGAAAAACCTACAGATACAGAGGGACAAAAGGGATAAAACACAAACATTTTTCTGATTTAAAGCTTTATGCAAAAGAGTACATACCATACAATTCCATTTATGTATAGTTCTAGGACATGCAAAACTCATCCGTATTAGTAATTGGAATTATATTGCCTTCCTGAGAACTTCAGCCACCTTCAGGGACATGCTACTGTCCAATTTATCCAAAAGCCTTCACATATTCTTTCTACCCTCCCATGTCTAATTTGTCTGAAATTTGAGTATAATTATAGTCTGGACCATCCATGTCAAGTAATCTTTCAACAACCTGCCATTTTAATATGAAGATTATATGTAAAATGCTCAATATGATAATAATGCCTTCCCAACTAAAACTCACACTCTTGGAAGTCAACATTTTATTGGCTATATTTTTTGAAATTTTGTAAGTACACATTAACACACTGTTATCTGAGGTGAAGGGATATGATGTTGGCATGTAAATCTAAAAAGAACTTACCATTAAATGATTTCTGAAAGGATGAGAAAGATATTTTCCTTGCATGCTACCATAGGCCATCAGTCAGGTAACTACTGAATATCTAGCCTCTGCTACAAGCTACAGTAGGGAAAGTAAAAGAGAGGATCTTATTTTGGGGGAATCATTAATCTGATGGGGAAAGAGGCCTCAGATAAAGCAATGTTGAATCAGGTATCAAATTATTAGATCATATCAGAGGATGGGTCTGTTCACATGTTACAGACACTAAATACAATGTGAATGCAGAAAAAAAGGAACTGCCATGCTCTGGAGTAGTTAAGGAACATTTCATGGAGGAAGTGAAACTTGATCTTTTAACTAAAGGATATGTAGTATTGTGGTAAAGAATATAATCTTGCCCAAAGAGAAGTCTGACATTTGCCTTTGACTTCTGGGAGGTAGTTGCTAAGTCTTTGGAATGTCATGCTTGACAGGAGTGTATTTATTTGCCTGGGAGCCAGAAAGTAACAATGTGATTGGAGGGGAGGATGTCTTTGAGTCATACTAATGATGTGATTTAGGGTGAGGGCTTTGGGTCAGCATATCAGCTCAACCTCTTAAGGGCTGGAAACTAAGATCAGCCACATGGGCAGTGAAGCATGCCCATGTGATGTAGCCCTAATATAAACTCTGGACACTAGACATGGGTGAAGCTTCCCTGGCTGGCAGTATTCTGTATGTACTGTCATATCAGGAAAGTAACGCTGTCCATGACTCCACAGAGAGAAGACAACTAGAAGCTCTGTGTTTGGTTCTTTCCTGGACTCTGCCCTATGTGCTTCTCCTCTTGGCTAATTTTAATCCGTATTCTTGTCTTATAACCATAACTGTGAGTATTATAGCTTTCAATACGTTTTATAAGTCCTTATAGCAAACTATTGACCCTAACAGTAATCTTTGGGACCCCTGAACTTGCAGTTGGTATCAGAGGTGAGGGTGGTCATGGGTGTGCTACTGCACTCTCATACTTTACAGCTGGCTAACTTTGCAAGTATCCCTGTGGGTGTATGGCAGCTGTCATATAATGAAAGGTCCAGTTGTGACAAATAAAATCAATTGTATGGAGTACATTTGGGAGACTAGAACAAATAGATATTAGCAAGAGTTCTCAGTTACACAGAGAAATACATGTGGAATGACCAGACAGGATATTAT
Organism: Camelus ferus; assembly: GCF_009834535.1. Taxonomy (NCBI): domain Eukaryota; kingdom Metazoa; phylum Chordata; class Mammalia; order Artiodactyla; family Camelidae; genus Camelus; species Camelus ferus. Next base: position 20,719,213 of record NC_045704.1, on the reverse strand, counting down.
TCTCTCAGCCCTTGAAAAAGAAGGGATTTAACTTCCATATAGTAAGTGATATCTTTTTTGCATATTGACTGAAAGAAAATGGAAAGAACTGGGGAAAAACCATGGCAAATCTAAATAGTTACTGCAACAGTCCACACCTGAAATAATATGGCTCTCAGTTTGGAAGATGTCAGTGGCAAATGAGAATATGAGAGGATGTAAAGATATTTCATGGAGTGAAATAAAACAAAAATTGTGGAGAGACCATTTGAAAAATATAGCACAGATGGTGGAATCAACCTGATACTACAAGAAGCTGACTACAGGATCAAAAGTATATAGAAAAAAAGATAAAGATAATTATTATTATTTCTGAAATATCAGTAACCAAAAGGGTGAAAAAACTGATTGCTGTATTGCTGTAGGCAGATTAAAATATACCACAAGATCTCCAAGTGGGAGAAATGGACTAAACATGTCTATTTGAAAATCATTCACATAAAATAAGGGAATCACAATTTGAGAATGGATCAGATTGTTAGAGCTTAGAGGGCTTTTGTGAAGACAAGAACTGAGGATAAAGAAAGATCCTTCAAGGATACTGATGAGAGCCTACTGAAATAAAATCCATTTATTCAACAAATATTTATTTTTCCAGGCAATGTAGATAGAGGGAAGCAAAGCAACCAAGATGTAAAAGACACCCTGGGACACAGGATAAGTTTTTCACCCAAATCCAGGTACTCAGCTATCAGGAGTCTGAGCACTATGATATGAAACATGGAGACTTATTAGGAAGAAATTTATTGAAACGAAGTGCTACTGAAATTATCACTTTGGTCCAAGGCATATGGATTTTGAAATCTGACAGTAGGTCTCACAGTGACAATGGGATGTGAGACTGAGTGCAGGAAACAAGTATAAGGGTAAAGGAAGGAAAGATAATGAAAACTAAGAGAAAGATAAATATTAGCAATGAGTTCCTTTTTATATTTTGGTTAGATTTAAGATGCCTGTAAATAGACTATAACAAAAGAATAAAGATAGAGGGCTGAAATGTTAAAGAAAGAGATGAGAAACAAGAAGAAAGGCCTGTATCTGCAGTTTCCAAGAGACTCTTACTGTGGAGGTGTCCACAAAGTCAAAACTATTTTTGTTAATAATAACACTTCATTTGTATATTTAACTGTGTATTGCACAAATGGGGAAAAAGTGATAGTGGGTATCTCATGGAATTTTAATTTATGGAAGTGACACAGAAAGGCTAATAGTATTAAAAGAAAAAATTTTATTACTTGCATTTCCTGAGAGGAAGGGCCATTCCATGCCATGCAGGGCCACTTAGGGAAGCACCAGGTTTGGTCAGGAGGCAGAAAGAAACAAGTAGAAAGTCTAGGCCAGAGCCTTTATTTGGGCTTGCTTCCATGGGAAAGGCTAAGGCAGGGCAGAGGAAACAGCTTAGGAGTGGCTTGTTTGAATAGTGTTGACAGGTTGTGGGGGACAGGGATGATCTCCAGTTATCCGGTACCTGGCCCCAGGTGATTTAGGGCAGGGGAAATACTGGCTGTGATTTAGATAAAGGAGGTGGTTGAGGATATGGTCTAGGGATTGGTTGATTTGTATATGAAAGGTGGGCTCACCAACAAGTTGTTTACTATTTCTAGGAATTAGCTAGCTCTGGGAGGAGCGATCCCTCCTCAGCCAGTAAGACTCCCCAAAGATGTCAAAACATAAAATATAGAAAATTAAAAATATGATTAATACAGTGGATAAAATGCTGGCACATTAACGTAAATCAATATAAAATAGATAAACAACAAGTTTATACTGTATAGCACAAGGAAGTATATTCAATCTCTTGTAGTAATTTATGGTGAAAAAGAATATGAGAATGGATATTCAAAAGAATATTGAAAACGAATGTATGTATGTTAATGTATGATTGAAGCATTATGCTGTACATCAGAAATTGACACAACATTGTAAACTGACTATACTTCAATAAATATATATATATATATATATACACACAAAAAAAAGAAAAAAAAACTAATCCAGCCCCCCAAAAACCCCATAAATCAAAGCACTGGTACCAATCTGTAATAGTAATCACTGAATTTTGAACTACCACATACTCACAGGAAACAAGTTTCACTTCAGACTTTTTGATGGCGTATAAAAAATCATTCATTTTATTAGATTGCCACCTTTAAGTACACATATTTTCAATATTCTGTCTGATTATTAAAGAATTATGTATAAAGCACTTCTGTTACATACCACAGTACAGTTGATCCTTAAACAACACAGGGAGTGAGGGGCGCCAACCCTCTGCACAGTTAAAAATCTGCATGTAACTTACAGTTAGCCCTCAGTTTCTCCATATCCAAGGTTCCACATCCATGGATTCAACCAACCGTGGATTGTGTAGTACCACAATAATTACTATTGTAAAAAAATTTGCATACAAGTGGACCTGCACAATTCAAATGTGTGTTGTTCAAGGGCCAATTGTATAATGTATTTTGTGAGGAAAAGTGCTGGTGTAATTATTTGAGTTGAGAACGGAATATCTACTTTTTGTGGAACAGCTGTTTTACTTAAAAATATGCTATTATTCAGATGTGGCTATCTGGTAGATATTTTTATGAACAACATAAACCTGTGAATTCAAAGAAAACATCTGCCAATACTTGTTACCGAGGATAAATTTCAGGCTGTCAACTATAAGTCATTATGTTGGAAAGCTTGTATTTGCTACTGTGAGCTTGTCAACTTCCCAATACTTAACGACTTTTATGATGAGTTTACTGGTGATGCTAACAAATGTGGGTTTGGGGTTTTTAGAAAGTATTGTATATGGAAATGTGTCAAAATTTGGAAGACCTGTGTACACCAGAGAACTGTTACTTTCAGCAATAACTGTTGTTATTATATGGCCAATACATAATAATACCAAAAAATACATGGGTAAAATATTTAAATAGACCATTGGATTTTATGTAATAGTGGACAGAAGTTCATTGTCATGATTTCAGATTTTATATTGCAACCAACTGCTTAGGAACAACCAATTGTCGAACTGCAGCTATCTGTTTCGGAACTACCAATTGTTCAATCTGGGTGTAGTACTTAATGAAGAATAGCCATAATGATCTAAAAAGGCTTTTAAAATATTTCTCTTTCAAACTACATATATGTGTGAAGGAAGAGTTTCTTTATATATTTCAATTAAAACAACATATTGCAACAACAGATTAAATGTAGAATCATGTAAAAATCAGATGTCTTCTATCAAGCAAGACATTAATAAATTTCAATCATGTATCAATGTCCCTTTTCTCATTTTTTTCTTTTGGAAAATAGTTTTTTTGATAAAATATGATTTTTATGTCAACATGTAATGAGTTTATTATTTTTATATTGTTCTTTTTAGAGGAAATAAATGGATATTTTTAAAATTTCTGTTTAAGAAATTTTAAGAGTATTAATAAGTCCTGAGACTAAAAAGTTTGAGAACTGCTGATCTAGACATTCAGATTCTGGTAATGGCAAAGAAGTTGGTATCAAAATAACCTTCCAGCTGATAACAATGATAACTATGGACCAATTATAAAGTGGTTTGAAGGCACTAATGAATGATCAAAAGCAGGCAGAAACTGTAATGAATAAACCTTTGAAAGAAAGAAACCAAACTGCAGTGAGATCTACATTAATCGAGGTTTTCCACTGTGTGCCCTGGTAGTTCATGCAGCACAAGGAGACAGATCTCAAGGAGAAAGCAGGAGTCATCCTGCACGGAAGAATCAGAGACAGAGTTCAGGGATACCAGACTGCTGTAAATTCAGGAAAAATCCAAGAATGAAGGAAGCATAGAAGAGCCCTGATGTTAGCATAAACCCCTGCTCAAAACCTTGGCTTACTACATTTTTGCAGGGTAAGACTGCAAGGAGCACAAAGGGAAAAGAAAGCTGGAACACTGAAAGAACTGAGCAAAGATTTCAGCAACTACTTAGCTCTGGAAAAACAGTTTTAAATTCCAGTCCTGTGCCACGTTAGAAGAACCTGGTTAAAACTTTGGTCTTCCTGTTGTAAACCCTAGAATGGCCATGTATTAGGAGTAAAGGCTGCATCCCAAGGCTTAGAGCAACTCCATAAAACTTAAGGCAAAGCTGAGAACGAAGCAGAAATAATCTAAACAACTTAAAAGCAACCTGACAAAGGAACCGACATGACCCTCAGTAACTTAACCACCTACACTAGATTAAAACTCAGCAAACTTCAGAGGAAGAAAAATGATCCAGCATCTTGACAAATACTATATTAAATCTTCCTGAGAAGAAACAGGAAAATGTAACCAATAAGGAAGATAAAAACTAGTCAACAGAAACAGACTGATACATGTCCCCTATGTTGAAATTAGAAGATAAGAAATTTACAATAACGATGATAAATAGGTTTACAAATCTACAAGAAAAGGTGGAAATATGGGTGAAGGGACAGAGTATTCAGGAAAGATAAGGAAATGCAAACCAAAAAAGCCCAGTTTATGAAATATAAAATGCACTGGATAGGTTTAACAGCAAATGAACATAAGGGAATAAAAACCAATAAACTGGAAGTCAGGTTAACAGAAATTACCCCAACTAAAAGAATTGAAAATCCTTAGTGAACTAGAGGATAGGATTTAAAATATAACTGAGAGTAGAGAAAAAAATAACTGTAGAAGTATAGACCAAAATTTCCCCAAATTTGAGCTAATACAAGTACCGTGTGAACTTGTTAAATTAACGGTTTTTGTTTTAGATTCTTTAGGATTTACTATGTACATAGTCATGTCACCTACAAATGAAGATAGTTCTCTTTCTAATCTGTAGCCTTTTAACTTCTTTTTCTTGCCTTATTGTTCTGGCTTGTGTCCTGTGCAGTGATAAACAGAAGTGGTGATGGGGGCATCCTTTCTTTGTTTTTGATCTTAGAGTAAAAAGCATTCAGGTTTTCACCATTGAAGGTGATGGTAGCTGTAAGTTATTCAAAGATACTCTTTTTGAATTTGAGGGAAATTCCCTGGATTGCTAATAAACAGATTTATCATAGACATTGAATTTAATTATTTTCCCATTTACTGAGATGATTATGTGTTTTTTCCCTCATACTTTAAGTAGTAGCTTACATCCTTGATTTTAGACACCTTTTCACAGTAAATTATATAGATTGACTTTTGAATACCAAATCAACCTTGCTTTCCTGGGATAAACTCTTTTCGGTCATGAGGTATCATCCTTTCAAAATACTGCTAGATTTAGTTTTGTAATATTTTATGAAGGATTTTATACCTAGCTTCATGAAGGATTTTAGTGTGTAGTTTTCTGTTCTCATAGTGCCTTTGATTGTGGATAATGCTGGTCTTAGGAGTTGGGACGTGTTCTCTCCTACTGTATTGGTTGGCATAAAATTGTATGTTCTCTAATTGTCCTTTTAATGTCTGTGGAATTTGTAGTGATGGAGCCTCTTTTTAATTTTTTATATTGGTGAAATTTGTGTCTTCCATTTTTGAAATTAGTATATATAGCTATAGTTTATTAATTTTATTATTTTAATACATCAGCGTTTGGCTTCACTCATTTTCTCTATTTTTCCTGTTATGTATTACACAGATTTCTGCTTTAGTCTTAATTTTTTCCTTTTACAAACTTTTGAGTTTAATTCACCTTCCTTTTTCGAGTTATTTAGGGTGACAGCTTAGATCATTGTTTTAGACCCTGATTTAAAGGGATAAAATTTAATGGTGCTTTAGTTGCATTCCACACATTTTGATATGTTGTCTTAAGTAACATTCAGTTCAAAATATCTTCCAATTTACCTTAGGATTTTTGCCTTGATTCATGGATTATTTGGAAATGTGATGAATTTCCAAATATTTGGGTAATTTAGAGATATGTTTTTGATTTCTAAGTTAATTCTACTGTGGTCAGAGACCATACGCTATGATTTCAGTTCTTCTTAATTTGTTGATGCTTGTTTTATGGCCCAGTAAATAGGGTCTATCATGGTGAATGTTTCATGTAAAATATTCTATAAAGATGAACTAGATAAAATTCATTGTGTTTTCAAGCCTTCCATAGTCCTACTGATTTTCTTTCCCTTTGTTCTCTCCATTTCTGAGGGAGAAGTATTTATATCTTAAGCTATAATTATATTGCTCCTTTCAGGTCTATCAGCTTTGCTTCATGTACTTCATGCATTCTCAGTAGGGGTGATACTGCTCCTAAGGGAGCAAAATTGGTTCCAGGGAAAATGAAAAAAGAAAACCTTAGATATTACAATGGTTTGTGGCCCTCCAAAGGGCAACAGACTATAAATAGATAATGGTATTAAAATTTCACAGAGGGGAGGCAGTTAGAAAAAAAAAATATCTAAAAAGATTCTTTAGGGCAGTGAAAATGATAAAAAGCTTCTTGAAAAACACTGAAGTATTTTGAAGCTGGCAGAATTGTCATGACTTCTGATGATCTGTCCCTATTTATCACTATAATATTCCACGCTCTGAAATCTACTTTCATATATAGCCACTCGCATTTTCTTCTTAGTGTTTGCATGTGTAATAGGGTCAGATTCCATTTCTGATGTCTTACTGCTAACAACTTCCTAGACCCACTCCCTTTTTCCCCACTCTTGCCCCATACCTGGGCAAGCCTGTAAGAAAACTTAGGATGCTGGCTCTGTTGGTGCTGGCAGGAAGTTTAAACCATGCAAGCCTTAGCTCACATACAGAACCCCAACCTGACCCATCCCCTAACCACAATAACCACCAAAGCCTGACACCCATCCTTGCTCTCTCAAGCCATTTTAGGACTAGCTTGGGAATCTTCCCTGCTCTCCCTAGGAAAGCCTCGTTATGTCAAATTTCAGTCTGGACATCTGAACCAAATTTTGGGTGAGTAGGGAGGGTTGGTATCACCCTCACATTGCAACCACCAGACAGCATGGTACACATTTTTTCATCTGTTTATATTTCATCTACCTGTGTTTTTACATTTTAATATACAGCACATAGTTCGGTCTTTCTTGTCATTTCAGATACTGAACAGTCATCTTTAGAAGTTTCATTTGGTTCTTATTTATTTCAGTATTTGTTATCTTGCCTCATTATGTTAATTTTTGCTTTACATCCTTGATGATAATGAAGCCATTTACAATGGCTGTTTCAACATCCTTGTCTGCAAATTCCATTACCTCTACCTTTTAAAGTTTTTTTTAATTGAAGTATATTCAATGTGTTCAATTTTAGGTTTGTTATTATTGACTGAGTTTTTTCCCCCATTGAATGATTTTTTTCCTGTTTACAGGTCATATTTTCCTGCTTCTTCATAATGTTTAATAATTCTTAATTGAACATCACACACTATCAGTGTTGTTGAGTTTAAGATAATGGTCGTATTTTCATAAAGAGTTTGGCAGCCTTTTTCTGGCATTCTGTGGCAGCCACCAAGTTACACCACTAGGATCTCTCTTCAAAATAGAACTTACCAGTCATGTGCAAGAACTGTAGTTACCTGGCAACCTCTAATTTTTACCATCTTCAGGAAGCTCTTCAGATTTTGAACCAAACCAGGCCTCCCCAGGGAGTTCCCACCCAATGACTGAACACTGAGGGTGGCCATTTCTGTCCATGGGGACTCTTCTGATGGACAGTTTTTGCTTCAGACCAGTTAGGCTGGTTGACACTTTGTCAGATCTGCATATTGGTCTAAGGCTCTCCCTGCCCAGTCCTGTTAGCTTCTCGCCCTTTCCTTCCACAGGGGTCATATCTGTATCATGGTCTGATGGCTGTGTATTTCTGATCTCACTTTTTCCTTTTATCTTTCATAGATGTCACCTCTAATAAATCTATGACACTCCCAACTCCATCTCAGCATCTCCTTGGAGGACCCAACAGACACACAGCAATTACTTTTGGATTGGTTAAATCCTTCTGATGCTTTTATTTAAGCTCTTTTAAGGCAAATCTTGCAGTCTCTGATCGATGGCTAATCTAGCCTCATTTACTAGGTGTGACCTTTCTAGGGAATCTCTCTAATGTCCTATGTATTAACAAGTTCTCTCCACTCTGGCTGGAGGGAAATAAAATGATTCCTGGTGCAGTAGGCTATGGGAATTGTTTGTCTCACAACACCGTGGTAATTGTATTTTTCTTAGAACGTGTCCTTGCCTGGTCTCATAAGGATTTCAACACCTACAAACAGTGCAGATGTGTATTTAGCCAAAGACTCAAGGGGAACCTTTTCCAGATTTGGGGAACTCTTTCCCTGCATAGCTCCCTCTTTTGGGGAAGTGTGTCCTGCAAATTCTAGCCACCTCAGTCTCCTTGAATGCCAGTGTTGGTCCCCTTAAGTCAATAAAATTGCCAAGTGTTTTTTGGATTCCTCTTTCTGCACTGCAGTTTGGAAGTTGCCTTCAGATGAAAGCCTGGAATGAGGTAGGGTGCATCTCATTTGTTTTTCTTCTCTCGGGAATCCAGGCCTGTGCTGCCTGTTGTTCAACATCTGGAAATAATCTTGTCCAGTTTTCTAGTTGTTTCCTGTAGAAGTATAATTCTAGACTCTGTTACTTCCTAAGGGTTGGAAGCACTAGTCTTGAATTATAAAAATGCAGACCCAAATGGCTTAATAATGATTTTCATCAAACATTTAAGGAAGCAATAATACCAATCTTGCACTAATTCACTAATTCCATAAGAAAACAGATAAAGAGAAATCACCCCTAGTTTGATATGGCTGACACAATTCTGGATACAGAAACTTCTCAGTGACATTACAAGAAAACTATGGACCACTATCCTTGGTAAAATCATGCATTAAAGCTTACTAAAATACTAGCAAACCAATTTCAGCAATCTCTAAGAAGGATAATGCATCTTGTCCAACTGGAGTTCATCCTAGGAGCCCAAGGTTGGTTTAAAATTCAAGTTAACCAATGTAATACATACAGAACAGATTAAAGAAGAAACATCATACAATCATCTCAACAGATGTAGAAAAAATATTTGTTAAAATAAATATCCATCTCATAATTAAAACTGTCAGAAAACTAGGAAAAGAAGAGAACTTCCAGAATCTAATAAAGAGCACTTATGAAAAACTTACAGTTAATATTAAGCTTAGGAGTGGATTATTAAATGGCTTCCTTCTAAATTTAGTGAACTGCTAAGAATGCTCAGGCTTACTATTTCTATTCAACATTGTACTGTAGGTCCTAGTCAGTACCACAGGGTAAGAAAAAGAAATGAAAGCAATAAAGTATGCAAATGTAAAAGTGAAATATCTCATTTAAAGAAGGCATGTTTTATATGTAGGAAATCTAAAGGAATATACCAAAACAAAGAACAACAGCAACAACAATAAAACTTAATAAATCAGTAATGCAAAGTCAGTATCTAGAAGTCAGTTGTGGCTACATATATTAACAAGCTGGACAAAGAAAATTTAAAAATCCTACTATCTACAATAGCACCAAAAATATGAAAAGCTTAGAGATAAACTTAATAATAAATGGATAAGACCTTTATACTAAAATAATAAAACACTGTTTACAGGAATTAAAGGAGGTAACTAAAATTTTAAGATATAGTACAGCCATGGACTGGGAGACTCAATATTGCTACGATGTTAGTTCTCACCAATAAAAATCCCAGCACTCTATTTAAAGAAACAATAAGTTTATTCTAAAATGTATTTGAAAAAGAAAATGATCTGGAATAGCCAAAACAATTTTTTAAAAAGAAGAAAGTTAAAAGGACTTACTCTGACATCAAGACTTTATTATACAGCTACAATAATCAAAGGCCAGGTGGTACAAGCACTAGGACTTAAAATATATGAAAGGAAAGAATACTCTAGAAATAAACTGACACAAATACAATCAGATAATTTTTGATAAGATCATCAGAGCAATTTAATTCAATTCCACGAATGATGGGAGATATTGATATCTATATGTAAGAAGATAGACCATCAGCCCTTACCTCATATTATAAACAAAACTTAACATGAGATGGGTCACAGAACTAATTTAAAAAAAGAAAGCAAAATATACATATCATTTTTAGAAGAAAATACAGGGAACTATCTTCACAACCTAGGAGAAGGCAAATATTTGAGAGGTCAAAGAAACAATGATAAAAAAAAAATTATAAACTGGACTTAAGTTAAAAACTTGTGCTTATTAAAAGACACCATTAAAGTGAATCATCAAGCTACAGACTAGAGGAAATATTTGCAATACCCACATCAAACAAAAGAATTCTCTTCAGAATACGTAAAGAATTCCCATTATTCAAGGAAAAAAAATCCATTTATAAAGGGTAAAACATTTGAACAGACACCCCTGAAGAAGATATAAAAAGCACCTGAAAAAGTTCTCAATATAATTAGTCATAAGAGAAATCTAAATTAAAACTGCAAAGATAAGACTACCATTCTTCAGAATGCTACTTTGGAATGACCAAAATGAAACTACTGATAACACCAAACGTAGAGGAGAATGTGGGGCAATCACATTTCTCATACATTGTTGGTAAAAGTTTAAAATGGTATGGTAACTTTTAAAAACTGGCAGCTTCTTAAAAAGTGAAACAAACCTGCCTTATGAATGAGCAACACCAACTGCTAGGTGTTTACTGAAGAGAAATAAAAATAAACCTCCACAAAAAGATTGTTACAAGAATGTTCACAGTAGCTTTATTCATAGTAGCCCCAAAGTGGAACATTTCAAATGTCTATCACAGGAGATATGTACACAAACTAGTGTATTCATACAATTGAATACTATTCTACAATTAAAATAAACTATTTAAGTATGCAAAAACATGTATAAATCTGTGAGACATTAAGCTGAGTAAAAGAAAGATGTGAAAAAGGTCCAGAATGGATAAAACTAATCTATGCTGGTAGAAATCACAGCAGTGATTGCCTTAGTGAGAGGGGCTGACTTGGAAGAGGCCTGATGGAACTTAATGGGTTAATGGAAGTGTCCTTCATCTTGATTAGTGTGAGAGATACACGGGCTTATATTTCTGCCAGAAATCAAAGAACTTTACACTCAAGATCTCTATGTACATTTATTTACAAAGCACAGAGTGGATTCTTGGTAAAGTAATAGCGGCCAATTGCTCTACAGGCACAAGGGCCCACAAGGAGAGGATTTACATGGGGAGTGTTATTCAAAACTAAAATTCAGATTTTACAGGCATGGAAGTCAGTCATGTATAGGCCCTTCAAAGATCTCAGGCCTTTAAAAATAAATCCTTAATAAGATGGCTACTATCAGAAAAAAAAAAAGACAAAAAGAAAATAAGATGTGGAGAAATTGGAACCCTTGTGCATTGTTGGTGAGAAATGTAAAATGGTGCAGCCACTATGGAAAACAGTATAGCAGTTCCTCAAAATATTAAACATAGAATTAATGTGTGATCCAGCAATTCTACTTTTGCATGTATACCCAAAGAACTAAAAGCAATGACTCAAATAGATATTTGTATACCCATGTTCACAGTAGCATCATTCATAGTAGCCAAAAGATGGAAGCAACCAAAGTGTCCATTGTCAGATGAATGGACAAGCAAGAGGTGGCACATATATATAGTATATATAATGGAATATTATTCAGCCCTCAAAAGGAAGAAAATCCTGATACATACTACAGCTGGGTGAAACTGGAGGGCATTACACTGAGTGAAATAAACTAGTCAGAAAAAAGGACAAACACCATATGATTCCACTTACATGAAGTACCTACCAGTAGTCAAATTCATAGAGACAAAGCAGAATGGCGGGTGAGGTATAGCTCAAGTGGCAGAGTGCATGCTTAGCACGCACAAAGTCCTGGGTTCAATCCCCAGTACCTCCTCCAAAAAATAAATAAATAAACCTAATTACCTTCCCTCCAAAAAAAAAGAGACAAAGTAGAATGTTGGTTGTCAGAGGCCATTACTGTTTAATGGGCATAGAGTTTTAGTTCCGCCAGATGAAGGGTTCATTAGTTGAATGGTGGTGACAGTAGCACAACAATGTAAAAGTACTTAATGCCATGGAACTATATGCTTAAAACGGTTAAGATGGTAAACTTTATGTGTATTTTACCTCAATTAAAAAAAAAGATCTCTAAAAACATTCAAAGGCGTTAACTACCTAAGTCCACTGGACTTTATCTATACAGACTCACCTGGGTAACTATGACTTGGAAAAATTCTCCCTGTTGTCCATAGTTCTTTTCCTTGTTCCAACTTGCGGATCATATCGGGCTTAGTCATGTGAAAGCCTGAAAATAAAAAATAAGACTCGGTGTAAGCTGTCAGGTTTCAAAACTATTGAATTTTTAAAATTTATTTTTATTTTTTATTTTTGGTATATATATATATTTTTATTGAAGTATAGTCAATTTACAATGTTTTGTCAATTTCTGGTGTACAGCACAATGCTTCAGTCATACATGAACATACATATCAAAACTATCGAAGAGAAAGATACAGCCTCAAGGTGGCAGACAAGGTACACAAGAACGTCTTACCAAAGTTAGGCAAGTGAGAACATCACTGCGCTTTCTACTAACAAAAAGGGATTCATCCCCTCTGATCTTTGAAATTCAAAGTTCCACATGTTTCAGAATTTCTTGAAAGGAGATGCATAACATTGAAGGATTCAAGGAATTTTGCTTACCCACAGAGACGAAGTGACAATAGTTTTCCAACATGACATCCCTGTAGAGGGCCTTCTGAGCAGAGTCCAGTTGCTGCCACTCCTCCTGGGTGAAGTCCACAGTCACATCCTTGAATGACACTGATCCCTGTAAGGGCACACTCTAGTTCATCCTAAAGTAATTGGAATGAGTGAGAACTAGGCATTGGAGACCATGTTTAGTGGTCAGAATAGTTTTTTACTTTGTGTTTTGTATTGCAGAAAACTTTCTCTGAAAATATATTCATCTATATTTACTTATTATCTCATGCTAAAAATATATGAGCTCATACTATCTGCCTTGAATGTGGTTGGCTGCTTGGTGCACCAAAATGATTAAAACCCTGACCTTGCATTTAAGAAGTTACAAGCTAAAAGAGAGGCATAATGTAAATACATACACTCAATAGATATTACAGAAGCAATGACAGAATTATGTACATGGGAATATTCTACAAAGTAAAGAAAATTTCATTTTGTATTCCAAGACTTCATTGAGGACATAAAAAATTTGTACTCACAATGAATTTGTTTTATAGGACTACATGACACTGGCTTTTAAAATTCAAGGGGAGAGTAAAACCACTTAGCAAATTCAGGAAATAGCAAAAGGTACAGTGTATTAGGAAAGAGTCTTTGAGCTGTAAGAAGAAAAAGGTATATGGAGGTAGGCAGTGGGCATATTTATGTAACAATACTGGATTTTTTTTTCCCCACAGAGCAGTGGTCTTAAAAATGTCCTGAGCACATTTCCAACACATTGCATTTATTTGTAAATCATCAATCGGCATTAATGGCATCCACTTTGTTAATGATCACCATTTTCAAATGTAAACTATTAGTATTTTCCTTCTTTTCAGTACATTCCATTGTAATGCATACCCCACTTTGGGTCTGCTGCTTTATGGAGTATAAATAACAAGAAGAAATGTTAAATCAGCACATGTTATGGGACAAAATTTGTACTTTAGAGGTAATACTCCTGAACACTAGAGAAGGCCTGAGGTGTGTTAGGTGGGAAAGACAACTGAGTAACCCCTGTTAGAGATGTGTCCTAGATTAAGGTCATATTAGTGGTCTAGACAGGGGACAACTGGTTGCTACATGATGAGTTTCATAAATTGGTTGTAGAGTGGAAGAAAGAAAGGCAGAGCTCATCTGCCTAGCAAGTGGGTAGGTGCTTAGACTGAAAAATGGAAATAGGAAACAGAAGGAAGAATAACTGGATGAAAGGAGATAATGAGGTAAACATTGGACATGTACTTGAAGTGTCTATGGAACAGACAGGTGGTGATTGATGTTGGAGATTAGATATATGGTTCTGATGCCCTGGACAGAGGTCTAGGATGGAGAGAGGTTATCTCAGAGTCATGAGAATCAGATCAGTATAAACTCTGTAGTGAATGTGACTGTGCACAGAGAAAAACAGACAGGGAAGAGAAGCAGTTAGCATCTGTGGAAAATTGGTCAAGACTGGTAGATGAAGAGGAGTTTTATGAGAAAGATAAGAAAACCAGACAGAGTACCACCTTGGATTCAAGAATAGAACATGCTCAAGAATGGATTAGCATAAGCGTCTCCGTCTCCTGCACCCACATACAAAAATTAGAAGAAACTAAAAAGATAAGAATAAATCTATAGCGCCACATTGGAGAGGTTTCCACTGGCAGGGCACAGTTTGTAGGAATTGCTGGCAGACATGCATAAAACATAAGGACCAGAGAGGAATGTAAAATCTCAGTTTTCTGTACAAGTCTGCAAGCAAATCTCTGTTCTAAAAACCTCACAAAACAGGAAGTCTAATCACAAAATAACAATGTGATCTACCCATTCTGCTTCCCACCTGATCACTACAAAACCTTGGTCACTGGAGATGATCAAGGTTTTTCGATGTCTGCTTCTTGACTCACAATTTAGATCTCCAATCAGTGTCTAGACAAGATAGATTCATTCAAGTATTATATTCCCACTTAAATCAAGATAATACATTTCTGTTCCAGAAGTATTTTTTTTTAAGACGACTGAGGAACGAGATGGTGAATGATAAACGCAATCAATATGTGAACATTGGCTACATCTAGAAGGTGCACTTGGGGAAGGCTTATGTTTATATGGTTGGAATAAGAGAAACTGGGAACAGGGCTGCAACTAGGAGGAGGCAGGTGAGGCACCTACGGTACAAAATTTAGGGATGGGCAGCCCTGACAGTACTCAAATTTTGTACCTAGGCCACTTGCTTGCTCTACTGGAGACCAGTATTCTATCCATGTCTGCCAGCAGTTCCTACAAACTGTGGCCTGCCAGTGAAAACCTTGCTGGAAGCAAGTTCCAATATCCAGAAAATTTAAGGCTAGGGAAGCAAATGTTCGTGTAACCTAAAACCAAGTTATTTCAGTAAGAAAGGAAGTATCATCTCACCTGAGGCATGGCTTTAAGAATTTGCCTTCTCTTTTGAGCTCTCCTTTTGGACAAGGGAAGAGTCCTGAGAAGGGAGAGATGGGAGGATATAGAGCCTTGTGAAACCATATTTGACGTAGATCTCCCAGAATAACTCAGTGTCTGTGTTAAATCTGTGTCAACTGTCACAGTTTCAGCACTTGCCTACTCTGTGGACCCCACACAAATTCAGGATGGAGATTAGTGAGAAAATAAACAAATCCTGCTCCCTTACCAATGCCAGAAACCTGGTTTCGTGGTCAGGTAGATATCTGTTGTAACTTGGAGAGAGGGAACACTGTGTTTTCCCCCTCTGTAGCTGTACCTTCCATCTCCCATGGAAGACAGATTTATCATACATTTCCAAATCATTCTTCATGGATTTTCTGTGAATTTATACTGTCACCAGCAGTGCATGACAATACATCTCTCCATCCTATGAATGCAGTTGACAATAACTTCAATTTCTGCCTACCAGATATATAGTATAGTTCTAATTTACACATTTCTTACTATGAGTATAAGCTCCTTTAATTTCTTTTCTGTGATATCTTAGAGTATGTCTATTTTTCTCATGTTTATTTTGTAATTGGGTGACATTAGCTTTTATTTTAATTAAATAAATTAACCCTTTAAGTTGCAAACAGTTTTTCTCATTCATATATCAGTGTTGAAAGTGCTAGTTGTGAGTAAAAATTGTTTGCTTTTTCCTGCATACTACCCATGGAACGCTACTCATTTCAGCGTATTGGTTTTAGTTCATGTAATGTTTCCCTGTGATGAATCCCACCATCTGGGAATTATGAGATCTTATCTATTCCTTTCCAATACTCATACCTCTATTTCATATGCTAAACTGCTATTGAGTTACAATTTTGGAGGCAGGCTTAATGACCACTATTCAGAAAATCAAATCTTACATACCCAACTAGCGGTCATAAAGTTTCTCAATCACAAAACCATCACAAATCGTAACAGTAGGTTACAAACACGCAGAATTACATTCAATCACTTCCTTCAGAAAAGCACCATCCCGCGGCACCCACATGCCATTCACAATCTCAGACAGCACATTTCATAATTTCATGCAAAGTCACAAAAACCACAGCACAAACCATTTAGCTTCTCTATCGTCACCTGCGGTGTCAAACACGATTCACATACAATCTGAAGAGCGACAGAGGCAGAGGAATCCCCACGCAGCAACAAGACTCCGTCCACTTTCACACACAACCAGCCGCAGCATCCCAGAGAGTAGGATGCACCCAAAATGCAGCAGGTTGGGCACAGGAGGCCGTCTCCATTTGGTACACACACACACACAACACCCGCTGTGTGAGGCCCCGCTCCTGGCAGTGTAGCTTCCTCGGGGTCAAAACAGACAAAATCCCCCCTAGCAAAACTCGCACCAGGTCACAGTCGTTTATCACCCTCAGGGTCACGCCCACGGACCACGCCCGAGGCCCCGCTCGCACAGATCTGTCTGGTTACTACGGGCCCGGTTCCAGTTCCCTCCTCAGAATTACCAGGCCCACTCGGACTCTCGGCTTCCTCCCCGGACTTCCCACCGGGTCCCGCTTCTCTAGTCTGCCCTCCAGGGCTAGAGATCCCACTTCCCGCTTCCTGGTCAAAGCCCCTAGGACCTACGAACCTCACCCCGAGCCGAGGCTCAGTCGACTGCGCCTGCGCACTCCCGCGTGGCTGGCGCTCCCAGGAGTCCACGGGGCGGCGGGTTAGGAGCCGCGCGGTCCCAGCTGCGGGCGGTCGGGTTTGCTCGTGTCAGCGTCCGCGCTTTTCCGGTTTTGACTGCGTTTCTCACAGGCCCTGGGGACTAATGAACTTCGGCTTCTGGTTCATTTTCCGCTAGCATTGAGATCACAGTTTTCCGTGTGGTGAGTTGAGCTATCCGGGTCTGGGTGCGGAAGGAGCTCACTGCCGCAGGCCTGGAGTTTCCCAGGCACGGATGCGGCGGGTGGAGGCAAGAGCCTCAGGCGGATGTGAATCACCTGCTGAGGAAGGTGATTGTGGGTGTGTGTGCGATTGTGTGACTGCGTCAGTGTAAGATGTGACTATGGGAGTGTGTGTGTCAGGAAGAGAGGGAGCGCGGGCGCGCTTGTGTGTTGGGGCCAAAATGTGTGCGTGGTGAGGAGGCCCTGACTGGTCCAGATTTGGCTCCTAGGACAGAGTGGGGGCGGGGCCTTTTTTAGGACCTTGGTCGGCGGTGACTATAAGGTGTACACTGTGACCGAGTGATCCTGTTAACAGCATTATTGTGACCGACTGGAGGAGACTGACCATAATTAGCCTATTGTGGCTTTTTTTTTTTTTACTTTCAGGAGGATAGAGCTTCACGTTTGCAATTCTGGCGCTGAGGTATCAGTAGACAAGAGCCCTGTGTGACTCAATCTGTGTCTGTCAAGACTCCGAGGGCCTTGTCAGAGGGCCCCAGTTCTAAAGCATGGCCCTTGTTGCCTTCATCATTGCCCCCCTATACCTGTTGTCTAGACTAGTGTTTAAAACACAGTAGGCATGCAGTACGTTAAGTGTAGCCTGTTTTGGAGCTAGTTGTAAATTCTGTGGTTTCTTGGAATTTGTTGTACTGGGTTTTCTTTCACTGCTTCTGTGATTTCACTTTATAGCCACGCTGCACAAAAATGGCTGTCAAAGAGAAGTTGAATATTTGAGACCTAGAATGAAGGTTCCAACTTAAAAAAAAAACGCATTTCTCTGTTTATTATGGCGATTTTAGAGCTGGAATTGCCCTCAAGGTAGGGTCCTTTCCTCCAGAGATTCCTCTTGGAAGCTCTGTGGGGGCAAGCTGCAGCTGCATATTACAGATCTACAGCATTTTCATAGCTTTGTTGACAGTAAATTGCTGTGAACCTAGAAGCAGATTTCAGTCCTAGGCTTCAGTGAACCTGACTTTATGATACAGGGAACGGTCAGCAGTGTTTCAGTCTTTCTCATACTTCCATTGGGCTTATTTATTTATTATTTTGTTTGGTGTTTTGGCAGAGGGAGGTAATTAGGCTTCTTTATTTATTTACTCTTAGAGGAGGTACTGGGGATTGAACCCAGGACCTCATGCATGCTAAGCATGTGCTCTACCACTTGAGCTATACCTTGCCACCACATTGGGTGTATTAATTTAACGTGGATGATGGAGGATTGTTAATGATGAAGAATGTGTTCTTATTTAGCCTGTCTGGGTATAAAAGGCCTGGGAACAGTGGCTGGAAATAATAAGTGCTTAAATTAAAAACTGCTTAAATTAAAAACTTGCTATTATGTGCATATGCTAAGGCCTTCCACATTCATACATAAGAAGCAATGAAAATACGAAGTTAATTGTAATGCGCGCCTGTAAGTAAGACCAGATGCTCAGATGGTCTAGAACAGGGATTCTTCACCTTAAATGATTTGCTTTGCTTTGAAATTATATACCAAATTATTGTATTTTTATTTTATTAATGCATATTTTTCTTATAGAAAAAGTCTATAATTTTGAGACTATCAAAGGTGTACATGAACCACTTGCCTGGAACCAGTAACTTAGACCTGGAAGTGAATTTTAGGAGGAGTTTGTCCCAAAATAATTTCCTGTATTATGTAAATATAAAGTTAATCACATTAGAGTCAAGTTATTAATATTATATCAATAATAGAGATTCTAATATAAAATATAAAATGTAATGCTATGCAGTATTCATGTTTATGAATAAAAGTACTCAATTGGTAAATTATAAATCAATTTCTTTATTATAATGGTATTTCTTACCGATTTTTCAAGGATTATATCCAGTATGATCCATTAACTGGTCATTCAGTAGAGAACGGCAATGATAAAGCCGCATTTATTAAGCCTCTACTATGAACAAAGCACTGTTTAGTCTAAAAGTGTCATGTACCTGAATTGTGCTCATTCACAGGCGAATCGTAGCATGGAAAGTGTTTCACTACAATTATGAAATGCAGTAAAAGAAGGTACAAGGCTTTGTAGGTTTATTTCAGTCACACTGGTTTTAGTGCTAGTACCTGTCATTTTGCCAGTCTGCTCAGTTTTCCTAGTAAGTAGAAGATAGCTCTCCCTACAACTCTTTTTTCAAAAATACTCTTTAAAAAAAGGAAGTAGATGTTAATTCCTGATGATGGAATTAATGCAGTCTTGTTGAAAAAGAAATTAGTAATTCAATTTGAAGTTATAAAATAGGAAGTTAAAAGTACTCAAAATTTTAGCATCTAGAAATAATCACTATTAACATTGGTGTACATTCTTCTAAATTTTTCCTTATGCCTATGTTTATATGATTTTGGTTTTTTTCAGGAAAAAAATCACATGAATTAATCATTTAAACGAATAAAGACCTCTCTAACTCTTAGTTTGAAAAAGGAATTCAACCCAATCAATGATTTGTTATATTTTCTTGTATGTAGTGTCAAAGGATAAAACTAAAACAATTTAGTTACCATGTTTGATGTCTTTAATTCAAGGGAAACAACCCATGGATTGGAGGAGTAGAGTGCCTCTGAAGCAGTAGAGTATTCTTCCCAAGGGGTTTTGGGCAAGAGGATTTTATAGAATGTGAGAAGAGGCAACAAGGAAATGGCATGATTGGCTCCGATGTCAGAGATTTCCTTATGAGACTAGCTGGCCCTATTTCCTAGGGTAAGGTAGGCTGGCCAAAGCTGAGTTGGAGGATTGTGATTGGTGTGCACTAACTTTCCTATATAGGTGTTTCTTGTAACTTCAGTTTAGCTTTGTAATGTGGGCTGGACCGCTGAGCTGGCCTCCATTTTGTGGATCCTGATACACAAATTACCATTATCAGTAGGAATAAGAAGGAAGTGACAGTGGTATCCAACAACCGATTTGATAGACGTTTTGCTATTACACAGATATCAACTTATGCATTTTATTAGGAGATCAAATTGTCAAGTAAAGCTGCTTAGTTAAGTATTTTTTTTTTTTTACGTATTTTGATAACTTTCAGAAGACAGCACTAGTATCTCAAGACCAGGTATCTTAGGAGACTTCATTTTATAAACTGCTGACAAGGATGAGTTTATAATGATGTTAGTAGTTATAATTATGCAGTTATAAATAATGCAGCATAAAAGGTAGGGTTAACAAAAATTGAGTTTTTGTTAACATTTTCAATTTGTTACTCAAGTGGTCATATTGTCTGAGCTAGTTTTATGAGGCAGAATGATGTTTGTGTAGTTGCGGTCCTCCTTTTCTTTCTGAAATTCTCTGTGGGTAACATTGCTAGTGAAGACTAGTTACATTTGTAAACTGTGTTCTGTTGTGTACAAGCATGATAAGGACGAGCAGTAAGAAGCTCAAATGTCCTCAGAAAAACAGAACAGAGATTATCCTTTAATGGTAGTAGATTACAGGATATGAAATTGTCTCTTCTTTATCAGTTAAAAATAGGTAACAGTTTTGTTGGTTTTTTTGTTTTTCACTTAATCTTGACGACTCTTTGAGGTACTAGCTACTATTGTTTTTCTCATTTTATTTATAAGGAAATCTAGGCAGTACAGATGAAATACTTGGTAACAGACACAATTACTTCAGAGCTAAGATTGACATACGGAAAGTTTAACTACAGAGCTTGCTCTTATTTGTGACAGTATATAACCTCGCAATAATTTTAACCTGCCTGTCTTACTTATTAATTCATTATAAATGTCTTTCCTCAACATTTACTATGAATTAAGGTAATCACCTATAAAACAAATATACATATGAATAATACATACATATGAACAGTGGCCATGTATTAATCTTAACATCTTTTTGAAGAATAGCTTCCTTTTTACAGAATTTTTAAGTGCTTATTTATATTAATACATGGCCAGTCTTAAATTAAGAAGTAATTTCAAATAAAAAGAGAAACGATACTAATATAAGGCTTCATAATTTTCCATTTTTCTTTTTCTGTTTATATATGCACACATGTTACAAGCAAAATGACATTATGTTTATGCATTATATTTTTAAAACTATTGACTATGTTTTGAAATATTTTTCATACTTTTCCCCAGTTTTATTGAGATATCATTGATCATGTTCTTAACTATACATTTTTTTTATAGCTTTGCATTTAATGACTACCTTTTTTTCCCCAACATCTTTGTGAAATTCATGCTGTTGCATGTAGCAGGTACTTTTTCTTTTGCTGTATATTCCATTATAGGATGTTGCACAGATTAGTTATCTGCTAGTCTGTTGTTGGAAATTTAGGTTATTTCTAATTTTTCTTTTAGAGATACTGCTGCTATGAACATTATTCTACATGTGGTTTGTGGACAAAAGCATTCGTTTTTGCTGTGGAGATACATAGGAGAAGGACTGCTGGGTTATGTAATATATTTATGTTCAGTTTTGTAGACACTGATGAACAGATTTCCAGTGTGTAATGCTTTCACAGCCACTGCATGAGAGTTTTAATAGTTAAGTGTAATATTGCAGTCTTTATGATAACCACTAAGAAAATAATGAATGACACTATAAATTAATGAGGAAAACTAGAGTAATGAGATATTTAATTAATACACCAGGAGGTAAGAATGGTGGCACAAAAGAGCAAAGAAACAGAGGGGACACATAAAAGCAAACATTGATGTATTCAACATTATTTGTAATTAAATTTAATGAAAGTAGATTAAGTCCAATAAAAAGAAAATTGTGATCAGGCATGATGAAAAGAACAAAATCAACCATATGCTTTTAGCAGCTGACACACATTAACTATACTGACACAGAAAACTTGAAATACCAAAGAGCTATAATGCAAATACTAAGGGAAAGTTGGTGTCTCTATATGAAGATCAGAAAAAAATTTATGAGCGATAACAGGGGGCCGTTCCACAATGATAAAAGTTGAAACCTAGAAAGAAGATACAGTAACCACGAATTTGTATATACTTAATAGTAGCTTCAGGATAAACAAACCAAAGATTAACAAAAGTAAAAAGATGAACTGACAAGTCCACAGTCATTGCTGAAGCTTTCAGTATACCTTTTGATAAGTGTTAGAACAAGGGAAAAAAAAAATCATTATTACAGATAGACGTTAATAGATGACCTAATTGACATCTAGAGAACACTAGATCCAACAACTGGAGAATATACAGACCCCACTTATTGAAATTTGCAAACTGCCTGACTTCTTTACTTTTTGTGTTCTGATCTGCTGAACAGGGAGATTAAATTAAATTATAGAGCACTGATGAAGACTAAATAGTAAGGTTTACAAAGCACCTATCAAATGGCGTTCTTAGCAAATATTTGTTTTCAAGCTGCAAGAGGCATGAACTTACTTTTCTCCAGCCTGGATGCTGGTGAGAGAGGTGGTAAATGATGCTACAAGGAATCAGGGGAGTTGACTGTGATTAAGAAACGGGAATTGCTGAGCTGGAGGATTCTGGGCCTTGTGTTGGCTGGGGGCAGGCCTCCATGGGAGCCAATGCTGTTTTGCAGTGGCACTGTTTCCTGCTTTTGTGTGTGGGATGATCAGGCATTCCTAGTTTCTGCATAACAAACCACCCCCAAGTTAGTGGCTTAGCTTTAGAACAATGATAACATTTATTTTAATCATTAATTTGTTCATTGGGCAGAACTTTATGGCGACAGCTAGAGTATCTGCTCTGTGTGGTTTCAGCTGGAGTAGCCCGAAGGTTGGGGGCTGGAATCACGAGAAGGTTTGGTGGTTGATGCCGGCAGTCGGCAGATACCTCAGCTGGACTGTGGCTGGAATATCTAGCTGTGGCCTTTCTGTGTAGATGCTGGGATTCCTAACAACAAAATGGTTGGGTTTCAGGGTGAGCATCTTGAGAGTGAGTTGTTAGT
Organism: Camelus ferus; assembly: GCF_009834535.1. Lineage (NCBI taxonomy): Eukaryota > Metazoa > Chordata > Mammalia > Artiodactyla > Camelidae > Camelus > Camelus ferus. The sequence goes on along the minus strand of NC_045704.1, from coordinate 20,696,209 downwards.
AGGAAGCTCCATTTCCTTTCTTAACCTAGCCTAGCCATGGAAGATACGCAGTGTCATTTACACTGCACTCTTGTTCATCAAGAGAATCACAAAGGCCTGTTTTGTTTTAAAGGAAGGGAAATAAACTCCACTTCTTGACAAAGTGGGTGAGTGGCAAAATTCTGGAAGAACATACAAAATCTGAAATATTGTGGGCCTTACTGGAATTAACAATACGTGACAGTCCCTGAGGCCACAGAGGAGGTTTAGGTGTGGATGGTGTCTTCCCTTTGCAGGCCTGGAATGTGGAATAGAGGGAAAATACCTTCCCACTCTCAGGTCCAGGCGAGTATTATCAGAGTGGAAGATGGGCCAGAACCCTCCTGCTAAAGTGTCTGGATCCTGTTTTCAGACAAGAGGACACTGCTTGTTGTCTGTGCTTGTCTATTGTATTTCTTGTGTGTGGAGGGTTTGGATTTGTCCAGAATCCCTCTTACCTCTGTTATTTTCTATGTATGTTGACAAGGTATTTTTACAAACAGGAAGACAGAAGGAAAAAGCTCATATTAATGTGCATCAGTTTGGGAGCTGAAAGGTGTATCTCATCTTATAGCTGACTTTTCTTTTCCCAGTTCTCACCTCTGTGGTCTCTGTGCTTCTCTAAGAGGGAAACCTTGAAGAGTATTGACAAGTACTCAACCATTTTTAACCATGGCTTTGGTAAGTTGCTATTTCTCTCTAGTTCTTGAATGTAGTTAAGATATATTAGATTATGTGAGCATTTCCTTATTTTGAAATGTCTTATGTAATAGATATCTAAGAAACTCTCCCCAGTCCCTCCCGTATCAGCGAAGTATGATGCCAAACAGCCCAAGGTGGTCCTGACGGATCCTTCTATTCTCCCTTGATATGTAGCATCTCCTGTAAGTTCAGCCTTCTTTTAAGAAGAATTATGGAGTAAAATTGTATTCCTTGAGGAAGAGATATTTCACCATCCAAAGAATAGCAGAGGGATGATTAAGAGAAGTTGGTCCTATTTGATTACTCATGGAAAAACTTGGGAATTCTTAGTATTTGTCTAGGAAAATAGAAGATTTAAGACATAAAATATACAGTTGGCAGTTGAGTGTCCTCAGTGTTGGTATGTGTTGAGATCCCGTGTTTTGTAAGGCTTTGAGGATTGGTTAAGAGTAAAATTGGGATTTGCATACAGAGAGATCAGGAATCTACCTTCGGAATCAGTCATGGAAAGATGAATATCAGGAGAAAGATCTATCATGTATTTGAAAAGACACACACACACACACATAATAGAGATCTAAGAAGCTGTATACACAGGATGGACTATAGTGTAGCTATTAAAAATTTACTAAATAATTTGGCATAAGAAAGTGTAGTGCTTAGGACATATTTTTAAAAAATAGTCTTAAAAAAATAGTCTTATACACATTGCCAGTAGGTACATGAGAAGATGCTCAGTATTGCTAATTATCAGAGAAATGCATATCAAAACTACAATGAGGTCTTACCTCACACCAGTCAGAATGGATATTAAAAAGTCCCAAAACAATAAATACTAGGGAGAGTGTGGAGAAGGAACCCTCCTACACTGTTGGTGGGAATGTAATTTGGTGCAGCCACTATGGAAAACAGTATGGATATTCATTTAAAAACAAAAAAATAGACTTACCATATGATCCAGAATCCCTCTCCTGGGCATATATCCAGAGAATTTTCTAATTGGAAAAGGTACATGCACCCCAATGTTCATAGCAGCACTATTTACAATAGTCAAGACATGGAAGCAACCTAAATGTCCATTGACATGATTGGATAAAGAAGATGTGGTATATATATACAATGGACTACTACTCAGCCATAAAAAATAATAAAATAATGCCATTTGCAGCAACACAGATGGACGTGGAGAATGTCATTCTAAGTGAAGTAAGCCAGAAAGAGAAAGAAAAATACCCTATGATATCACTTATATGTGGAATCCGAAAAAAAAGACAAACATTTACAAAACAGAAATAAACTCACAGACATAGAAAACCAACTTATGGTTACCCGGGGGGGTGGGGGGGGGAGGGATAAACTGGGAGTTCAAGATTTGCATATACTAACTGCAAATATATAGATATATATAAAATAGATAAACAACAAGTTATACTGTATAGCATAGGGAACTATATTCAATATCTTGTAGTAACTTATGGTTAAAAACAATATGAAAACAAATATATGTATGTTCCTATATGACTGAAGCATTGTGCTGTACACCAGAAATTGGCACATTGTAAACTGATTATGTTTCAATAAAAATACATTTAAAAAAAAAAAAAGAAAAAGAAGTGGTATATGTATAGAATGGAATACTACTCAGCCATAAAAAAGAATGAAATACTGCCATTTGCAGCAACATGGATGGACCTATAGATTATCATACTACATGAAGTAAGTCAGACAAAGACAGATAGCATATGATATCACTTATATGTGGAATCTAAAAAAATGAGACAAATGAACTTACAAAACAGAGACAGACTCACAGACATAGAAAACAAACTTACGGTTACCAAAGGGAAAAGGAGGGGATAAAATAGGAGTTTTGAGATTAGCAGATGCAAACCTCTATATATAAAATGGATAAACAACAAGTTCCTATGGTATAGCACAGGGAACTATATTCAATACCTTGTAATAACCTATAATTAAAAAATATAAAAAAGTATATATATATATGTATGGCTGAATCACTGTGCTGTACACCAGAAACTAACACAACATTGTAAATCAACTATACTTCAATTAAAAAATGGTCTTAACAACAAAGCCCAAACAAGTTAGAGAATAATTTATTGTGACATATAAAACCATTACAAAAATGACTAATAGGAAAAAATGGAGGTGACATAATGAACCTGAGGCTTGAAGAAATTTTTTAATTTTATGCAAACTCTGTTATCTCTATATATTTATGTACAGATTTAATACTATATTGGAAAAGAAATTCCATGAATTGTATTTTCTTAGTCTGTAGAAAAATAGTATGTAAAAATTCAATTTATTACTCATTTATGAGCTAGTATTCACTATTTCACTTAATTGGAAAATTGTGATTCTTTTATTCATATCTAGCCATGTTTACAGACATGGTTAGTAACTGAGGAATCACATAATAGGCATGAACTTTTATCTAAATCAACTAGATTTCTTAAAAATATGTATAGAATCTGTTTTTGAGACACTGATTTCCTTAACTTCTCTTACCATAGACTTCCAGGTGATGCCTATTTGCTTTTGTACAGCCTCTTCTTGGATTTCAACCTTTATTCTCTTTCTATTTGAAAGCATTTCTTGAATTTCACCAGTAATGCTTGGGTTTGTGCTTTTAGGGATGGGTAACATTCAGGAAAGCAGCCCTAGACCTCTCTCAAGAGGAATGGGAATATCGGGTTCTGCTCTGAGGGAGTTGTACTGGGATGTGATGATGGAGAACAGCAAGTTGGTCCCACGGGGTAAGCTGTCTACCTCAAATAATTTAAATATTCGCTCTGGAATATCAAGACTATCTTTTAAGAAAGTAAGTGAATTTTTTCATTCTGTTTTCAAAGGAACAGGTTAAGCTGTGTTGTATTGCAGGTGACACACCTCACCATTCTCATGATATTCATACCTTTCTCAGCCCCTTCATATAATTTCTACCTCCCTTGATACCCAGGAAGCTAGATGTGACTTGTAGGACACTGAAGACATGTCCATTGCCAAAGAAATCAGGTGGTACATTGTGTTTGAACTCAGAATCAGTAAAAATGCTCTGTGTTATTTTCTGAGCCATCTTTAGAGAGAAGAGCTAGACAAAAAGAATCCTGATATGTACTGATCATCAGAGTAATCTCCACAATTTACATGGTGATGGACTGAATAAAAAATATTTTAAAATGAAGTGAACATATTCATTTCTTATAACAAAATTGTTTTATTTGACCTACTTTGTCATTAAAAATTAGAACCCATGAACTCTGCATTTATCAGCATTTATCTACCATCCTAGGAAGAAACCTGTGAATGATTCAGAAAACTCCATTTTTCCTTTTAGCAGATAACAAACAAAAAATAGTAATCATAGCCAACATAGTTCTCATTGTGCTTTACTGTTAAACTATATCACCTCTTAAGACAGAGAGTCAGTGTAGGTTTAAATAAAAGAAGACCTTTCTTTACCTCTCTCATCTCTCTGTTCTTTGTGATTCTTTGGTCACCCTAAGGTGACTGTTCTCTCAATCCCACTATCCTTCTCTGAAGTCTTCACTAATTGTTTTTGCTTAAAGGTCATTAGAAATTTAACTAATTCTCAACGTGTTTTATAGAATTGGTTTTAATTCTTAGAAATATTTTCATGCATTATTTCATCTTTATTTCTTATAAGCAGTGTGACCACTTTATCAGAGCAAGGGAAGAAGCTGGGAGGGTTGTCAAGAAGACAGCTTAGTTGAGTGAGGGCTGATCAGGTGGGGAATTTTTAATTACATCTGTTAGGTCTTTTTTAAAAATTCACTTTTTAATTGTTTGCTGTTACTATATAAAATTAGTTAATCATTATATAAGAACTTTGTACCCAGCAACTTTTGTAAATTTAGTTGTAAGTGCTAGAATGCTTTACAGATTCTCTAGGATTTTGTAAGCAAACAATTGCCATCTACAAATAGCGGAAGTTTTTCTTCTTCCTTACAAATGTTTTATCTTTCATTTATTCTTATTGCCTTATTGCAATTGTGTTGAATAGAAGTGGTGAGAGTAGACATGGTTGCCCTTTTTTGATCATAGGAGGATGGTGCTTAATATTTCATCATTACACATAGCTGGAGGTTCTTCATAGATGCTCTATCAAATCTGGCAAGTTCTCTAGTCCTACTTTGCTGAGAATTTTTATCATGAAGGGATATTATATTTTGTAAGATACTTTTTCTGAAACTATTGATGTGATATGTCTTTTCTCCTTTTATCAACTAATATGATGAATTAAATTGATTTTTGAATGCTAAATCAATCTTGTATTTGTGGGTCATGTTGTATTTCCTTATATATATATTTCCAGATTAAATTTGTGTCAAATAAAAAAAAATATGTTGACCTCTGCTCCAAGTTCCTGGTATAGAGCTCCTAAAACCCTTGTCATTGCCTAAGTCATAAAAGTACTAGGAGCATCTTTTGTTCTAATATTTGGTCTTTAATCCTGCTTCTTGACACAGTTCCTGAATCCTCTGGAATTTCCTAGGTAATAGGAGTGTCTTTTGTTCTGAGATGGCAATTCTTGGTGGGCGCCTGGATGGTAGTTGGTCACCAGAAATATCAAGCCGTGATTGAAGTGATCAGCTCACTGGGTAGGGGAGAGGAACTGGAGATTAAGTTAATGATTGATTGTGCCTACATGATAAAGCCTCCATAAAAATCCCAAAAGTACGGGGCTCTGAGAGCTTGTAGGTCAGTGAACACATTTACGTACCGGGAGGTGGTGCATCCCAACACTGCAGGGACAAAAGCTCTTTGGCTTGGGACCCTTCCAGACATCCTTCTATGTACTCCCTCATCTGGCTGTTCATCTGTATCCTTTATGATGTCTTTTGTTATATTACAAACTGGTAAACACAAGTAAATGTTTCTCTGAGTTCTGTGAGCTGTCCTAGGAAATGCTCATACCCAAGGAAAGGGTCATGGGAACTCCGATTTACAGCCAGTCGGTCAGATGTACAGGTGACAGCCTGGGGCTTTTGACTGGCATCTGAAATAGGGTTGGGTAGTGGGGGAGACAGTCTTGTGGGACTGAGCCCTTAACCTGTAGGCTCTGATGCTATATATAGGTACATGGCATCAGAATTTAGTTAATTTGTAGGACACCCAACTGGTATTAGAGAATTGCTTGGTAAGGGGGAAAAACCCACACATTTGGTGACCAGAAGTAAACTAAAGTACGGTACTAGTGTAAGACTAAAGGAGAAACACAAGAGCAATGTGTTTTTCGTATCCAATTTGCTAACATTTTCTTAAGAAATTTTGCACAAGGTTTTAGTATGTTATTTTATCTTCTTGTAATGTCTTTGTCAAGTTTTGGTATTAATGTAGTACTGGCCTCATAAATAAGATGTGAACTGTTTTCTCCTCTGTTTTCCAGGAATCATTGTGTAAGATTGGTATTATATCTTAAATGCCTGGTAGAATCCTTTAGTAAAATCAGCTGGGCCTGGAGTTTTCTTTGTTTTTGATAACAAATTCATTTTCTTTAATAGATAATTGGGCTATTCAGATATTCTATTTCATCTTATGTCTGTTTTATAGTAAGTTGTATATTTCAAGTTTTGTCCATTTCATCTGAGTTGTCACATTTGTTGCAGTGAAATGGTTCATAGTAATTCCCTTGTTAGACTTCTACTATTTATATATTCCTTAGTGATAAATTCTTTTTTATTCCTGATATTAGTGATTTGTTGCAAAGACAGTTTTTTATTTTTAGTAATTCTAGGTAAGGTTTAATCTATTCTGTTGCTTTTTCCAAAGAAATCACTTTTTATTTCTTCTCTTATTTCCTTCCGGGTACTGAGGATTTACTTTGCCTTTCCATTTCTAGCTTATAAAGTGGAACCTCTGGTTACTGAGTTTGGACGTTTCTCTCTTTTACTATAACATTTAAAGCCAGAAATTCCCTACTTTAACTCCATTCCACAAATTTTTATATGTTGCATTTTTATCAGTCAGTTCAAAATATTTTCTTACTTCCATTTTGATTTCTCCTTTAACCTATGGATTATATAGAACTGTGTCGTTTAATTTCCAAACATTTGTGGGTTTTCTAGCTACTTCATTATTATTTACAGTTTAGCCCCATTTGATCAGAGAATACATTGTATATGGTTTTGATCCTTTGAAATTCATTGATGCTTTTTGCATGGCCCAATATATATAGTCATATTGGTGAATATGCCATGTGCATCTGAAAGGAAATACGTATTTGGTAGATGTTGGGTGAGTTTTATACAAATATTAATTAGTCCAAGTTGGTTGATAGTTCATATCATTTATTCACTGGTTTTTTTTGTCTTGTTTTTTTCCAATTACTGAGAGATAGATATTAAAATTAGGGTCAGAACCAAAGTAATGTTGAGTTGAGTAAAGCACCTGGGGTGCAAAATTTAAGGAGGCACTCATTCTTAGGGTCGTGCAAGTGCAGTGTTGTTTGCTGTGTTTTTAGGTGTGTACACATAAATGATAATAATTGTTTTCCTAATGTATCACCTGTTCTATAATGAAACGTCCCCCTTATTACTGGTTTAGTTTATCTGAAATTAGTATAGCCACTTTAGCTATATATACCATCTCTATATAAACAAAACATACTATTAAAATTTTTACTCTGAATAGTTATATGTGGTTTAAAGAAATTAATATAATAAGAAGAGTTATTACATTAACCCAGAGAGTTACCATTTATGCTGTCTTCCTTTGTTCCTGAAGATCTCGTTTTCCCACTGGTAGCATTTTGTTTCAGCCTGAAGAACTTTCTTTTAGCATTTCTTGTAATGCAGGTCTGTTGGTGACAAATTCTGTTAGGTTTCTTTTATCTGAAAGTGTCTTTATTTTGCATTCATTCTTGAATATATTTTCTCTGGATATAGAATTCTGCTTTGTTAAAATTTAAACAATTAAAAAAATTATTTAGTGGACACTGACACCTCTAATTCCAATCCAATTTAACAAGATTTATTTTAGACCTCCTATTTACATGTCTGTGCCTCTTTTCTGACTGTGAGCATCCTGGTTCCAGGTATCCTTAGTACATTTACTTATTACTCAGTTACTCCGCATGTATCCAGTCTGCCATCCATGCTGACCACAAGCTCTGCCTGTTTCTCTGTACATGTCAACACATGGACCTAGACCCTGATTCTCTCCCCTCTTGTGGTCAAGAAGATTGAGTTCCTCCATGGCCCCCAACTTCCACCTCTCTCACAGAAGACATGTGAACTCTTCTCTTTCTATATCTTTATTTTGAAATTTTTTTGTGAAAAAAATCTCATAGAGGCTATGGGCCAGCAAGCACTGATAATGAGAACCACCACTCCTGTGGCAGGCGTCAACATCTAGTGAATCAACCTCCTTATCCCGGAACTCAAAACTTTTATAGTAGACGCTTGAGCCTCAGGCTGTTTATATATTTTGTATTTTGATATAGTGTCTTTGTTTACCTGAAGGTAAATACCAAATAGTCTAACAGTATGATTTAGGTTGGAGTTCTGAATCATGCAGTATTAGCTTAACCTCTGGAGGGGTTGGAAACTAAGGTCAGCCATGCAGGCAGTCACCATGTCTATGTGACTGAGCCCCAGCAAAAACTCTGAACACCAAGGCTCAGATGAGCTTCCCTGGTTGGCAGTACTCCATGCTTAGTCACACACCGTTGCTGGAAAAAGTCAGCATTGTCCATGACTTCACTGGGAGAAGCTCTGTTCTTGTACTTTTACCAGACTCTGCCCCATTTGGCTTTGACCCCTGACGTATTTTAATCTGTATCCTTTCACTGTAATAAATCATAACAGTTGACTGTAATAGCTTTCAGTAAGTTCTGTGAGTCCTAGCAATCATTTGCTGGAATTATCCTCAGAATCCCTGAACTTGTAATTCCTAAATTATTACTTCTCAAACTTTTTCTGACTTTTTTCTTAAGCACTTTAAGACAGTTTTCTTCTGAAAATAGCTCTACCTTCTCACACAAGGTCTGATATATAGTGTTCTAATTATCTTTTTGTAAATTTTAAATTTTAGTTTGTGTTTCCTCTTTGACTCAAGAATAAGTTAAGAGTTCAGATGTGAAATCAGGCTTTTGACTAGGAATATATAAAAGCTCAATGGATCATAAGTGATAATTATTAGATTACACTTGACCCTTGAACAGTGCAGGGATTGGGGAACTGACCCCCTGTGCAGTCAAAAATCTGCATATAACTTTTGAATCCCCCCAAACTTGATTACTAATAGCTTACTATTGACTGGAAGCCTTTTTGATAACATGACAGTTTATTAACACATATTTTGTATGTTATGTGTATTATATCCTGTAGTCTTACAATCAAGTAAGGTAGAGAAAAGAAAATGTTATTAAGAAAATCATAAGGAAAAGGAAATACATTTACATTATTACACTGTATTTATCATTACTGTAACTTTACATTGTCTCTTTACAAGATGAATTGTCTGTCAGTACCTGCATTAATATTGTATTATACTAAACCCTGTAGATATTGTACCTTTTACCAACATTAGACATAAAAAATTAAAAGATAATGTGAAAAAGAAATTCATATTTACTTATAGGTATAATGATTCATACATTTGTTAATGAAGAAGCAGCAAATTTTATTGCCTTAAAGTATTATAGTATAATCAATATGATTGCTTCATAGTAGCCTAACCTGTAAACTAAATGAATCATTACACAATTTTTTGTCACATACATTATTACAGTCATATTCACAATACAGTATTGGAAATATTGTTACTTAAAAAAAAAAAACCTAACTGTGGTAAAAGGCTGATATGCAGTTTCTCCAATTATGAGAGAGAGGCATACTGTAATGGTAATATAATTCTTTGAAATTGAAGAAAACTAATACAGTATTAATTTTATGTTAAAAGTTACAGTATTCTTTTTGTCTTTTTGATACCAGCGTAATGCTGGTCTCATAATGATTTGGAAGGTGTTCCCTCCATTACTTTTTTCTGGAAAGCCTATTCATAACAGATCTTAATTCTTAAGTGTTTGGCAGAATTTATTAGAGAAACTATATGGACCTGAAAATTTCTTTTTTGAAAGATTTTTAAAAGAATTTACAAATGAATTCAATTTTTAAAATAGTTATAAAGCTAGTCTGGTTATTTCATGTTGGGTGAGTTTTGGTAGTTTGTGATTTTTAAGAATTGAACTGTTTCATTTTAGTTGTCAAATTTATGGGCATAGAGTTGTTCATAGTATTCTCTTATTATCTTTTTATGTCTGTAGGGTGTGTAAAGCTTACTTTAATTCCTGATATGGGTGATTTTTGTCTTCCCTTTTTTCCTTTGTTAGTCTTAACAAATGTTTACCAATTTAATTGATCTTCTCAAAGAACCAACTTTTTGTTTTACTGGTGTTCAGTCTTTTTCAGTTTCCTATTTCATTTATTTCTATTCTTATTTTTATTATTTTTCTGCTTTGAGTTAATTTTGGTTTTTCTAGTTTCTTGAGGTAAAAGCTTAGTCTACTGATTTGAGATCTTTTTTCTTTTCACATAATCACTTGATGCTTTGCATTTGCCTTTAAGTCTCATAAAGGAAGCAACAGACTGAAACTATTGATATATTCAACTTTTTAAATTTCAGTATATTTCTAATCCCCCTTGATAACAATGATTATTTAGAAGTGTGTTTTTTATTTACCAAGTGGTTGGAGAGTTTCTTATTTACTTTGTGTTATTGGGATCGAGTCTAATCATATATGGTTAGAGAACATTCTTTGCATGATTTCAGTAATTTTTAGTATGTTAAGGTTTGTTGTTATGTCCTAGAGTATAGTCTATCTTTGTAACTGTTCCATTTGTACTTGAAAAGCATGTGTTTCCTGTTGTTGTTGGGTAGATTGTTCTATAAATGCTGGTTATAGCCAGCTGATTGATGATATTGTTTAGTCCTTTTATATCTTTAATGATTTTCTATTTACTAGTTCAGTTGACTACTGAGAGAGGAAGGTTGAAGTCTTCCAGTGTAATTGTGGACTTGTCTGTTACTCTTTTCAGTTTTATCAGTTTTTGTGTCATATACTTGAAGCTTCTTTGTTATATGCATACACACTTGTGATTGTTAGGTCTTTTTGATGAATTTCTTATTTTGTAAAGTTCTTTTAGATTCCTGATAATTTTCTTTGCTTTTTAGCATTACTTGTCTGATAATATATAAGCCACTTAGCTTTCTTTTGATTCGTGTTTTCAGGGCATTCTTTATTCATCTTTTTACTTTTAACTATATTTGAAATGAGTTTCTTGTAGACAGCATGTAGTTGGGTCTTTAAAAAAATTCCATTTGACAGTCTCTGCTGTTAATTAACATGTGATGGAGATACCCCGAAGATGTGCCCCTGTCTTCATTATCTCTGCCTTCTGGTACTCGTGTCCTTGTGTATCCCTTCCCCTTGAGTGTGGCCAGGACCTCTGACTGTCCTTATTCTAACAGGTAGGATACAGCAAGGGTGAAAGGATGTCACTTCTGTGATTATGTTATATATGACTGTAACAGCAGTTTTTCCAGGAGACTCTCTCCCTTGTTAGCTTTAATGAAGCAAGTGGCCCATCTGGAGGGTCCATGTAGCAAGAAACTGAGAGTGGCCTTTGGGCATGAACCAACAAAAACCAGGATGCCCTCAGTCCAGTAGCCTGCAAAAAACTGAATGCTGCCAACAAGCATATGTGCTTAGAAGTAGCTCCTTCCCCAGTTAAGCCTTCAAATGAGACTCTAGCCCTGAACCATACCTTGATTGCAGACTTGTGGAAGATCCTGAAGCAGAATACCTAGCTAACTGTGGCTAGACTTCCCTGACCCTCAGAAACAGTTATGATGTACTTACTCCATCTTACCTAGGACCAGCACCACTGTAGTTTTCCCCAAAATGCTCCTGTTATTAGAATATTGGGTAGTTAAATTCTTTAAGCTGATTTCTGTGGACATTAGATTTAGTATTTAATCTTTGAAATGACTCTTGCTTTCTGACACAAGACATGGCAGGCTTACATTGTAACTTCCCCTCCCCCAACCAGACACTTGAGACATGACCATCTTTTTTCATTAGATATTAGTCTTTGTTTAAAACATTTATTTATTAAAAGCACTTTATTTTTCATTTTTATTCTTATAGGTTATACTGCTGGCCTGTTACAGCCATTTCAGCTGGTGTCTGTGGCCTATTAACATGATCAATTAGTATTTGAAAGCTTACTTCTTCCTGGCGTAAGATGTTCAGGGCTCTCCTTGTACCTTCCCTACCATAAATCAAGATTCAGACATTTTTCTAGGGAGTTTATAAAATGGGCACTGGTATTTAGTGACCACAATATGAACAAGCATTTTGGCTTTTAAATTTTTAAGTGTTTGAGCATATTATCTCTTTCTCAAAACTGATCTCTTTCAACTTTTTATGTTTTCTGGGGTATATAGATCTAGAACTTTTTTTATTCATATACATTTTCAAATTGATTGGCATAGGAGTCTTTATCATTTAAATAGATATACACGCTCTGTGGTGGTGATTTCTCCTCTTGTTCTTATCTTATTTTACTTTTAATGTGTTTTATAACTCACTACATTCTACCTCTACCTCTGTATTTATTAGTTCCTTCCTTCTGCTTTTCTTTATTTTACTTTTTTAAGCTTAACTTGTTGAGGTGGATGCTTCATTTAGTAATCTTTATTATTTTATTTGTATTAATATAAGCATTTAAGTCCATGACTTACACTCTGGCTTCTATAGTTTTATGCCCTAGATACTGCTGAAAAATTGTATAGTGTCTTTAACATCATGGTTTTCTAGATGTTTCTTCATTTGGATTGTATTTCCACAACTGAAACAACACTTATTTAGTAGATTGCTTATTTATTTACATCATTAGTCTCTAGTTTATTGCAGCAAACTAATGTTTCTTGTTTTATTTCAACTTTGTTACACATAACATTGTTTAGTCCTAGGAACATTATTCTTGGTCCCTCCTTACGCATGGTTAATCTTTCACTTCTGATTTTCTTTAGACTATTGGCTAATCTTTATTGCCATCCTCTAGCCAAAAAATCAACATATTACTTGTCATAGAACTCATGGCACTCTTGTCCCATCAAGGCCTTTCTCCATATTATTGAGTCTGATTATTCTCCATTGGAGCTCCAAGCCTTTTTGATTAAAATTGTATAAGCGTTACAGTATGGCATACCTGTTAACAATATCTGAAAATTCTTTGAGATGCTTTTCTAAGAAATATAAGAATGGTTGGCTTTGGCTGTGTTAGTTTGGATATGCTTTTATTCTCATCTGAAATGGAAATAATATAGGAAAGAGTGTATTTCATTACTACAGTAGACGTATGTAAGGGATGGGAAGCAGAAAGAGATATATAGTAACTGTTGCTTAATTTTTGGGTTAAATAATACTCATCTGTCTTAACAATATCTTATCTTCCTAATATTTACCTTCATTCTCATCAAAATTTCTATTCCTTTATCCATTAATTAACTTGTTCTGTAACTAACAACTGCATTGTCCTAGGAGCTTATTCTTTAGTGGCATATGAGAGAAATGATTGCATCTGCCCTTGTGGGTCTTTAGGAATAAGGAAATAAATGCATTAATTTAAATAATAAAGAGAAATCAATGTACAATGAAGTCAAGGAACTAGGTGCTAGAATAGAAACTTCTTCGATAGGGTCAGCTGATACAACCGTTTTGAGTAAGCACCCTTCAGATCAGATGGAAAAAAAGGAGGAAATCACACAGTGAACCCACCCATGGGAGGTGAAAGAGATAGGTAGCTCTAGGAGATAAATATTTCATGATCTGGGAACTAAAAGGAAGAGGATTTTAGGCAAGAGGATAGAGTGAAATGAAATAAGTAGGTCCTTGTTATCCATGAGAAATTGCTTGGATGGAGAAGCCATTAAAAACAGCTTGTAAGCAGGGACAACCAAATCTTGATCTGCATCAGGAATTATTTAGTAGAGACATCAGAAATACAGGTGCTTGGGACCTGTCCTTTGATACTGACTGAGTTCATCTAGGTTGGTTGCTATACATCAGGACTTGCAACAACTTTCCCAGTTGATTCTGATCAACACCTAAGTTTCAGAGCCATGGACTTAACTTTGCCCTTTCATAACTTCCATATCATATATATAATCTCCTCATTCTCTGAGTCTTCTTGCTTTTCTTCAGATTTTAAAACACTGTTAACTACTGACTGCTACCATTCATTATTTTCAATTTGTTTCCTCTATGTCTTTAATAACAATTTAATTTTTCTGGCACAGGGAAAAATAAAATCATTTGTTTCCTTTCTCCTGTTCTTTCACATTTGGAGTCCAGATGTAAGACAAAGACATTTTTAGGAAAAAAAAAAAAAAGGTTCCTAATGCAAGGTAATTGAAAAAGTAAAATCCTTGACCTTGAGGACAACATTTTTAGAAATAACTGGCAAAACAAAAGCAAGATTGAGGGAAGGGTCTCAAGGGGGACATTTTAGCTAAATGAAAATAATTTCTGAAAATGTAGCCAATTATAAGCATAAATCTTTTACTCTGTATCAGGGAATTTATAAGAGATGCTCTATAGGTAAAGGGATATGAGAACATCTTTGTAGTTCAGACTTTGCTCATGATGAGAGTTCTTTCTAGTGAGAAAACCTATGAATGTAAAAAAATATGGAAGGGCCTTTGGTGTGCATGAACAATACACTGCATATCTGAAAATTCCTACTGTTATGCAAGCTAGTAAATGTCCAAAGCGTAGGGCATGCCTTAGGTTTCCACAGAGACCTTACAGTACACTAGAAATTCATTTTGATGAGTTGTTATAAATGTAACATATGTGGAAAAGCCTTCAGAGCATGTGGAAAATTCACTCAGCATCACAGAATTTGTACTGGTGAGAAATACTTAAGACAGTAAGCAATCTTTTAGAATATACAGGCAACTTACTGGACATCTGAGAATCCACAGAGAAACCCTATGAGTGTAAGGAGTGTGAGAAGGCCTTTAGATTCTATGGAGAGCATAAAAAATTTCATATTGGTTAGAAATCCTACAAATACTTGGAATATAGAAAGGCATTAGATTTCAGTCACAGCCTAGATCACATGAAATATGTAGGTGATGTGTTGGGAGTCTCTAAGACTACATGCACATTCACAGACTCACTGGAAGGTCTTACAGGCCTCAGTGTATAGTTGTAACCATGTCTAAAATTTCTTACAGCAATGTACTAAGGATCATAAGGGAAAAGACACAGGTGATGTCTAAAGGAATCAGTCCCCGGGTTTCCTAATGCTCTCTTCCTCCCATTAGGGGTCACACAGAATGCAAGCTCCCCCAGAAGGAAAAATACAGCAATATTTATGCAGTGTTACTCTCCAGGGAGAAAAATCACTGCGCAAGATTTTTACTGGGAACTGGTCACATAGAAGCCCTCTGTTTAACAAGTACTAAAATTTCAGACTTCCGGAAGGAAAGCAAGTATTCAGCATAAACCATATTGTTTGCATAAACAGTGTAGGTACTATGTACGCTTGT